>NC_054382.1:85000-376413 GCF_017654675.1 Xenopus laevis | reverse complement strand
TGTCCTGACCTTCATGGGGTCTCACTAATATACACAACTATTCTGAACCCTTCTCTCAAGATTTGGGGGTTTGCTGCAACTGGACCATGTGATTTATACTGAGTGGGTTACAGTATAGAGTATTTTCTACTTCTGTTTTCTGTTCTATCTATAAAATATGTATATTGAGACAGTCCCTGCTCCCAAATCTGTAGAAGGATATTATGAGCCGACACAATCCTCTGTCTGGGGATATTGTCCCACAGTCCCTGCTGTTTTGTCTCTACAGGGAGAATATTGTCACAGTCTCTCCTTTCAAATCCATAGGAGGACAATATTGTCCAATAGTCCCTGATTCCCTGTCTGTTGAAAAGGACGTTTATTGTTCGTCAATCTGCACCCTCCTTCTACAGAGCATAGGATCAGGGGACGTCTGACATATATCTCCTTCTACCAGATCACCAGGAATCAGGACCTGTCTGACCAATGAATCCTCCTTTCTACAGACAGGAATCAGGACTTGTGCTGACAATAACCTTCTTCTACAGACAGGGAATTAGGGACTGTCTGACAATATCCTCCTTCTACAGACAGGGAATTAGGGACTGTCTGACAATATCCTCCTTCTACAGACAGGGAATCAGGGACTGTCTGACAATAACCTTCTTCTACAGACAGGGAATCAGGGACAGTCTGACAATATCCTCCTTTCTACAGGACAAGGGAACTGCCAGACTGTCGTGACAATATCCTTTTTCTACAGACAAGGGAAATCAGGGAACTGTCTGACAACATCCTCCTCTCGTACAGACAAAGAGATTAGGGACCAGTCTGAGCAACTACCTTCTTCTAACAGGACAGGGAATTAGGGACTTGTCTGACAATATCCTCCTTCTACAGAAAGGACATCAGGGACTGTCTGACAATATCCTTCTTCTACAGACAAGGGAAAATCACGGGTACTGTCGACCAATAACCTTTCTTATACAGAAACCCAGGGATATAGGGACTGTCTGACAATGATCCCTCCTTCTACAGACAGGGAATGTAGAGGCAGCTGTCTGACATATCCTTTGCTTCGATCAGACAGGGAATCAGGGACTGTCTGACAATATCCTTTTTCTACAGACAAGGGAATCAGGGACTGTCTGACAATATCCTTCTTCTATAGACAGGGAATCAGGGACTGTCTGACATTATCCTTTTTCTACAGACAAGGGAATCAGGGACTGTCTGACAATATCCTTCTTCATCAGACAAGGGAATCAGGGACTGTTAGACAATAACCTTCTTATACAGACAGGGAATTAGGGATGTGTTCTGGGACAACTATCCTATCTTCTTACAGACAAGCGTAATCAGGGACTGAGCTGAGTCCTCCTATCCTAAAGACAATTTAGACTGTCCTAACCAATCCTTCTTTACAGACAAGTAATCCAACAGATCTCGTCCGACATATTCCACTTCATACAACACATTAGGGAGTGTTTGACAATATCCTCCTCTATCCAGACAAAGGAATGAGGACTGTCCTGCACAATTCTCCTCTTCCACAGGACACTATCCCGACGGACTGTTTCAGGTGAATACCTCCATCTCTAAGTCACAAGGGCAATTAGGGGACCTGTCTGACAATATCCCCTTCTCTCTACAGACAAGGAGATTAGGACTGTCTTTACCAATATCCTTCCCTTCTACAGACAATTTAGGGACTGGCCTGAAATATCCTTCTTTTTGATCAGACAAGGAATCGGAACCTTGTCTGACAATATTCCTCCTTCTACAGACAGGGAGATCAGGGACTGTCTGACCAATATTCACTCCTTTACAGACAGGAATCAGGGACTCGTCCGACCAAACAATATCCTCCTTCTACAGACAGGAATTAGGAACTGTCCTGGACCAGATATCCCTTCTCTCGGACAGACAGCCGGAATTAGAACTGTTGACTAATATCCCTTCTTCTATAACAAGGGAATCAGGGACTGTCTGTACAATAATCCTTCTTCTACAGACAAGGGAATCAGGGACTGTTGGACAATAACCTTCTTATACAGACAGGGAATCAGGGACTTCTGGACAGTCACTGATTCACTGTCTGTAAAGGGAGGATATTGTCAGACAGTCCCTGATTCCCTGTTTGTAGAAGAAGGTTATTGTCAGACAGTCCCTGATTCCCTGTCTGTAGAAGAAGGTTATTGTCAGACAGTCCCTGATTCGCCTGCTTTGTAGAGAAGTTATTGTTCAGGACAGTCCCTTGCATTCCCCTGGCTCTGTAGAAGAAGAGTTATTGTCAGACAGTCCCTGATATGGCGCCTGTCTGTAGGAAGAAGGTTTCTGTTAGGACCAGTTTCCCTGCTCCCAGAATCTGAATGCGGAGATGATATTGTCAGCAGTCCCTTCCGCGTGTATGTAAATGTACGTGATTGTAAACGCAACAATTGCATATTACTATATAGAATGAATATGATTTAGAGAGTCAATAAGGTCCCTTTAAGATTATGATTGTGGTGTGGCCTCATTTTGACACTCTCTAGCAGCTGCGACATACTTCATGTGTTCTCCTTTATTTTCCTGTGAGTCGCAAGGGCTGAGTTTTTAGACATTGCCTGCGTGTGATAAGAACGGGCGTATTGTTGATTACTCCCTCGCACTGCGTCTGCGCAATGCATCCGGACCAGACAGAACCATCAGAACCAGCAGCCACAGACAGACATGGAGAGAAAGGTGAGATTGCACGAAACCCTCGCAGAGACAACAGGGACCCCCAGTGAGAGACATGACTGACACTTATTAACAGACACAGCCCTGAGACTGCTGTGATGTCTCATACACAGACTGAGAGTGACACTCCCTAACAGAGATGGGTCCTAGACCTTTGACAGAGGAATACCCATGACACTAACTGCAGCCAGATTGATGAGTCCACAATCGACTAACCAACACTGCTCCTGAGACTGCAGGGATTGCATTCAAATTACTGAAGAGTAGGACTGAGAGTCACACCTCAAAGACAGAGACAGCCTGAGACTGCACGGTGGGATTGCTATTAAAATGCACGCGAGACAGACTTGAGATCAAGACACTCACTAAGCAGAGACAGCCCTGAGACTGCCAGAGTTGCCATAAAATGACGGAGAAGACTGAGGAATGACTACCAACAACAGACGACAGCCCTGAGACTGCAGGGATTGCATAAAATGACTGAGACAGACTGACAGTCCAATCTCACTAACAGCGACGATCAGCCCTGAGACTAGGGATTGATTAAATATGACTGAGGAACAGACTCGCAGAATGACACTCACTAAAAGAGACAGCCCTGAGACTGCATGGATTGCATAAAATGACTGAGACAGACTGACAGTCACACTCACTAACAGAGACAGCCCTGAGACTGTAGGGATTGCATAAAATGACTGAGACAGACTGAGAATGACACTCACTAATAGAGACAGCCCTGAGACTGCAGGGATTGCATCAAATGACTGAGACAGACTGAGAATGACACTCACTAACAGAGACAGCCCTGAGACTGCAGGGATTGCATAAAATGACGGAGACAGACTGAGAATGACACTCACTAACAGAGAGCAAGCCCTGAGACCTGCCAGGGATTTGCATACAAATGACGGAGACTCAGACTGAGAAACCAGAGTCACCCACTCACCAACAGAGCGACCAGTTGCTGAGACTGGCCCAGGAGATTGTCAATACACAATGACTTGAGAACAACTGAGAATTGACACTCGACTAATCAGAGACAGAACCTGAGACTGCATGGAATTGCATAAAGCATTGACGAGATAGACTGAGAGTCACACTCACTAACAGAGACAGTTGTGAGACTGCAGGGATTGCGATACATACTGAGACAGTACCTCGAGCAATGACCCACTCACTAACAGACGACAGCCCTGAACTGTCAGGGATTGCATAAAATGGACTGAGACATGAGCTGAGAATGACACTCGCACTAACAGCGGAGACAAGCCCTGGAGATGTAAGGGATTGCATAAAATGACTGAGACAGACTGAGAATGACACTCACTAACAGAGACAGCCCTGAGACTGCAGGGAAACTCATAATTTTCAATTGTCTAATATGTTTTAATGTTAAAGATTTTTGATGATGTTGGTATTAAAGGCATATTATCCCCTGGTGTTAAAGGCATAGTGTCCCCTGGTGTTAAAGGCATAGTACTTAAAGGCATAGTACTTAAAGGCATAGTGTCCCCTGGTGTTAAAAGCATAGTATTCCCTGGTGTTAAATGCCTAGTAGCCCAGTGTGTTAAATACATAGTAGTTAAAGGCATTGTATCCCCTTGTGTTAAAAGCATAGTACTTAAAGTCATAGTGTCCCCATGTGTTAAAGGCATAGCAGCCATTTGTGTAAAAGGCATAGTAGTTAAATGCATAGTGTCCCCTGGCGTTAAAGATATAGTGTTAATATATAGGCATAGTAACCACTGTAATATATAAAGGCATAGTATCCCCTTGTGATGTGTGTAGATGGTGTGTGTAGATGTTGTGTGTAGCTGTTGTGTATAGATGTTATGTATAGACAGTGTGTATAGATGATGTGTGCAGATGTTGTGTATAGATCATGTGTATAGATGTTGTGTATAGATATTGTGTATAGATGTTATGTATAGACAGGTTGTATAATGAATGTGCCTCGCAAGATGTTGTAGTAAGATCATCTGTGTATAGCATGTTATAGAGTCTGTGTATAGATGTCTGTGTATAGATGTATGTAGTATGATCAGTGTGTATAGATCGCTTGCTGTATATATCAATGATTGTATAACATGTGTGTCATAGATGTGTGTATAGATGTTGTGTTAAGATGTTGTCGTAATAGAATGTTATGTACTAGATAGTCGTTTATAGGATGATGTGCTGCAGATGATGTCGATGTAAGCGATTGGTATAAGTATGTTGTGCCGTTCACTGTCACACTAGTCATATCAGCAGCCTATTTGCCACATGGCTGCACATTTGTTTTGCACACAATTGCCAATAAGTGTGTAGTGACAGTGTGTAGGTTGTGGGAGTTAATTATGGTTTATGTGACAGGGTAACAATGGAGTTTATAGGGAAGTCAGAATGTGCAGAACAATCCCTTTGTTTTATAATAATATTTCCTACAATGACAAGTTGTTTATATAAATGTCAGTAGAGATTGAATGACTGGGTGCATGTCACATGACTTATGGACCATCACATGATCAGTCCCTGCCAGAGTCACCCAATAATAGTTCCGAACTCATAACACCTTGATCAACATCACTGCCAACTATATTGTAATGTGTAAGTGTGTTTAATTCGTGAGACACAGGAAACATTGATTAGACCTCTCTGGTGGCTTCAGCTCATATCTCTCTGTGTAAGAACAAAGCCCATTGTTTTCTACAGGTCCTTCCTGCTATTACCAATGTAATGACTGGCCCTTGGCTACGGTGCAGCGTATAGAGACATGATAGTAACACTCTTGTATCAAACACACAGTTGTACCAACACAGGGTAACACCACACTCTTTATTAGCACCCCTTTCCTTTGCTCCCTTTTATTTGCTCCCTTTCCTCTGCTCCCCTTTCCTCTGCTCCCTTTTATTTGCTCCCTTTCCTCTGCTCCCCTTTTCTCTGCTCCCTTTCTTCTGCCCCTTTCCTCTGCTCGCCACTTTTCTCTTCGATTCCCATCTTCTCTTCTACCCCTGTCTCGCGTCTGCTCGCGCGCGAGACAGGAATTGGGGGGCGGTCGCGTCGGTACTCCCGGCGTTTCCTCTGCTCCCCTTCCTCTGCTCCCTTTACTCTTGCTCCCCTTTACTTCGGCTTTCCTGCGTGGCGCGGGCGTGTCGTGCTGCTGTCCCCTTTTCCCTCGTGCTGCCCTGGTCCTGCTGCGCCCTTTCCTCGTGCCCCTTTCCTCTGCTCCCCTTTCCTCTGCCTTCCCCTTTCCTCTGCTCCGCTTTCCTCTGGCCCCTTTCTCTGCCCCCTTTCTCTGCTTCCTTTTCCTAAATGCCCTTTCCTCTGCTCCCCTTCCTCTGCTCCCTTTCCGCTGCCCCTTCCTATCTGCTCCCCTTTCTCTGCTCCCGCTTTCTCTAATGTCGTTCTGTGCCCCTTTTCAATCTGCTCCCCTTTCCTCTGCCCATTCCTCTGCCCCCATTCCCTCTGCCCATTCCTCTGCCCATTTCCTCTGTCCCCTTTTCCTGTCTGCTCCTTTCCTTGCGCCCTTTCTCTCTGCTCCCCTTTCCTCTGCTTCCCTTTCCTCTGCTTCCTTTCCTCTGCCCCCTTTCCTCTGCTCCCCTTTCCTCTGCCCCCTTTCCTCTGCCCCCTTTCCTCTGCCCCCTTTCCTCTGCTTCCTTTCCTCTGCCCCATTCCTCTGCTCCCCTTTCCTCTGCTTCCCTTTCATCTGCTCCCTTTCCTCTGCTCCCCTTTCCTCTGCCCCTTTCTTTTGCTCCCCTTTTCTCTTCTCCTTTTCCTCTGCCCCTTTCCTCTGCCCCTTTCCTCTGCTCCCTTTCTACTACCCCTTTACTTTGCTCCCTTTCCTCTGCCCCTTTCCCATGCTTCCTTTCCTCTGCTCGCTTTCCTTTGCTCCCTTTCCTCTGCCCCTTTCCTCTGCTCCCTTTCCTCTGCTTCCTTTCCTCTGCTCCCCTTTCCTCTGCTCCCTCTAGTCTCCCCTGAAGCTCCGCTTCTCTCTCGCCTCCCCTCTTTTCCCTGCTTCCTCATCTCTGACCCCGCTTCTCCTCTGCTCACTTTCCTCTGCTCCCTTCTTCTGCTCCCTTCCTCTGCCACCCTTTCTTTTGCTTCTCTTTCCCTCTTGGCCCTTTCTTTCCTGCTCCCTTCCTCCTCGCCTTTATCCCATGTTTCCGTTTCGCTCTTCCCTATTGCCTCTACTTCCCGGCTATTCTCTGCTATCTCTTTCCTCTGCCCTCCCCTTTCATCAACAATCTGCATTCCTTTCCTCTGCTCCTTTCCTCTGCTTTCCTTCCTCTTGCACCCCTTTCCTCTGCCCCCCCTGCTCCCCTTTTGTCCTGCGCTTCCTTTGCCTCTTCTCCCTTTTCCTCTGCTACCCCTTTCCTCTGTTTCTTTCCATACAACCATTTGCCTCGCTCCGCTCTGTACCTTTCTCCCGCGCGCTTCCCTGACTCTCTATTCTGTCTCTCTCTCTCCTGCCCCTTTTTCTCTGCTCCCTTTCCTCTGCCCCATTCCTCTGCCCCATTCATCTGCCCCATTCCTCTGCCCATCTACTCATTGAGCCGCCCTATTTCCTCTGCTCCCCTTACCTCTCGCTCCTTTCCTCCTGCCCTCTTTCCTCTGCTCCCCTTCCTCTGCTTCCCTTCTCATCTGCCTTCCTTTCCCCCCCTTTCCTCTGCCCCTCTTTCCTCATCCGCCCTTCCCTCTGAGCTGCCTTTCCTCTGCCCCTTCTTCTTCGGCTCCCTTTCCTTCTGCCCCCATTCCTCTTGCCTCCCTTTCCTCTGCTTCCCTTTCATCTGCTCGCCTCTTCCTCCTGCTCCCCTTTTCCTCTGCCCCTTATCGTTTTGTCACATCCTCCTATTTTCTACTTCCTCCTTCCCTGCCCCTTCTCCTCGTGCGTCGCGCGTGCGTCTACCTACCCCTTTACATCTGCGTCCCTTCTCCTATCGTGCCCCTTATCCTCACTGCTCCTGTCCTTTCCTCTGCTCGGCCTTTCCTCGTCTTGCTCCTTCCTCTACCCCTTTCCTCTGCTCCCCTTATCTCTAGCCTCCTTTCTCCTGCTCCCCCTATTTTATCTGCCTCCCCTTTATCTGCGTCCCCTCCCCTCTGCTCCCCTTTCCTCTGCTCCCTTTCCTCTGCTCCCCTTTCCCCTGCTCCCTTTCCTCTGCCCCCTTTCCTCTGCTCACTTTCCTCTGCTCCCTTTCTTCTGCTCCCTTTCCTCTGCCCCTTTCTTTTGCTCTCTTTCCTCTGGCCCTTTCTTCTGCTCCCTTTCCTCTGCCCCTTTCCCATGTTTCCTTTCCTCTGCCCCCTTACCTCTGCTCCCCTTTCATCTGCTTCCTTTCCTCTGCTCCCCTTTCATCTGCTTCCTTTCCTCTGCTGCCTTTCCTCTGCTTCCTTTCCTCTGCCCCCTTTCCTCTGCTCCCCTTTCCTCTGCTTCCTTTCCTCTTCTCCCCTTTCCTCTGCTCCCCTTTCCTCTGTTTTACCCGTTCCCTACTGCCTTCCTTTATTCCTCTACCCTTCCTCTTCTCCCTTTCCTTTGTTCCTTGCGCTACTGCTCTCCCCTTCCTCCCTTTCCCTCTGTCCTCCCCTTATCCTAACTGCTCCCTTTCCTCTGTCGTTCCTTTCCTCTTCTCCCCTTGTGCCTCTGCTCCCCTTTCACCTACATAATTTCCTTTCACTCTGCTTCCTTTCCGGATGCTACCCTTTCCTCTGTGCGTGCCCCTTTGACCTCTCCCCCTTTCCTTTGCTTCCTTTCCTCTGCTCCCTTTCCTCTGCTCCCTTTCCTCTGCTTCCTTTCCTCTGCCCCCTTTCCTCTTCTCCCTTTTCTCTGCCCCTTTCCTCTGCTTTCTATCCTCTACTCACTAACCCAGGCTCCAATTTACCCATTGCTATGCCTCTGTAACCTATTCATTCATTTCACATTTTCATGTTGTCTCTTTATGCTGTGTCCTCATAGCCCCCCAAAATCATCTTAATTACCTCTCAGCCCTTACATTCAGCTGGGGCATTGTATGAGAGCAGGAAGCCCCCTGTACAGAACACAGGCCATATGAAGACCACTGCAGTAAGGACTAGGGTCCATTAACTGCCTGTAGCCCAGGATGGAAACCCGGAAATCACATTTTATTGATGAAAACATTTAATTTTAAGCAACTTCGCAAGTAGCAATGGATTTGAATGTTTTTTGACTGCCCCTTTGTGCCCTGCTGGTTCAGACTAGTGAAATAAAGTAGTTTGTTAGCTCTCCTCTAGCCATCATTTCCCACAATGCTGCTATGCAACACTTCCATCTCACTGGTCTAAACAAAGAGTCTTCAGTTAGTTCGGGTACTGCATGCACAATCCAGTTGACCGGGCCAGCAATGCTGCCTTTCACCAGTTCGCAATTGACATTTCATACTGCTTATAGCTATTGAGAGCATAGGCCAATTACAGGATCTACTAATCAATGGATTAGAGGTAGGATCTCCCTAGATGAGTTGTGACTTGCTCTTATTGGTCAGAGCATCATCTAGATCACATGGATATTGGGAGGATCGTCTACAGCCTTGGACTATGGCAGAGGAATCTCTAGATTGATATTAGGACGAGGCAGTCCTCCTAATCAATGGAATATGGGAGGATTCTCTAATGCTGGATATTGGGAGAGTCCTAATGATTGCTGATAGTGGGGAAGGGATCTCAGTGATGATTGGAGTATTGGGAGGTATCTCTCACAATGAATTGGATAATTGGGAGGCATGCTCTACATGCTTGCATATTGAGCCCATCTCGACGCGCGCATCTCTAATATTGGATCCTATTTGGGAGGATCTCCGGAATTGCGACTATTCTCTAACTCAATGGATATTGGGAGAATTCTCTAATGTATCGGATATGGGTATGAAGGATCTCTAATCTCCAATGTATATTGGGACGGATCTTCTAATTCAGCATGGAATATTGGAAGAGGATCTCTAAATGACTTGCACTGTATTCGGAGGATAACCTGCTAATGACTTGCGATATTGGAGGATCCTCTACATCAATGATATTGGTAAGGATCTGTAATGATTGGATATTGGGAGGATCTCTAATCAATGGATATTGGGAGGATCTCTAATCAATGGATTATTGGCGAAGACAGATCTCTAGATGAATTGGATGTTGCCGAGGGATCATGTAATCATGAGATATTGGCCGCAAGACTCTCTAACTAAATGATCGGGAGCATTCTGTAATAATTGGAATGGGAGGATTCTGTAATGATTGGATATTGGGCAGGATCTCTAGATGATGGATATCCGGCAGAGGGATGCTCATAATATGAATGAGGCTGTGTGGAGGATCTCTAATGATTGGATAATTGGAGCGATCTACTAATCAATGGATATTGGAGGATCTATGCCTTAAAATCTTCATATGGCTATTGGCGGAGGATCTCTAATAGAATGGATAATTGGGTAGGATCTCTAATGATTGATGATGTTGGAGAAATGATTCTACTGCATATTGGATATTGTGAGGATCGATCTAAGATTTAAGTCAGATATATGAAGGATCTCTAATCGACTTGGACACTATCTTGTGAGGCATCTCTAATCACCATGGATATCTGGAGCGATCCTTCTACAATGATTGGCGATTATATGGGCAGGATCTCTAGTGAGTTGGATTACTTGGAGGACATCTCTAAAATCGCCAGAGAACACCAGACCACGTGAACTTGGATATATTGGGAGGATCTCTAATGATTGGATGTTGGGAGGATCTCTAATGATTGGATATGTATGTATATTTTTATTTTTATAGCGCTCCTTGAGGGCAAAGCACTGTACAGCAAAACAATAAATTCATAGTAACAAACAAGGGTCATTGTGAATAAAAAGTAATAATAAGTGGATTATTAGACAATACAGTTTCACATAAATATAAAACAGTATAATGACACTACACGATTAGTGCTCAGGTCAAGCGAAACAAAGGCTAGAGACCCTAACACCATGAGAGCTCCGAGTGAACATACGACACAATCTCAAGGGTATTAAAGGTACTGTGGGTAGACACCACCTTTGAATCCACCCTACACCAGCGTGCCACCGCTTCACCTGGTATACATCCTCCGGTGCTCCCAGAGGAGTCTTTTGAGTTTTGTTTATAAAAAACACTGAAGAGGATTCTGCTCCTGAGAGCAAGCATTCTAAGGAATGACATTTACCACAAATAATAAGAGTCCAAAGCAGATAAGCGGTTTTGATGGCGTGAACTAGCAGTAGTCAGTGGGGGAACGCGGTCACTGGTATCGTCGGCGGCAGGAACATATAGAAGTAAACAAGAATAGAGATGTAGTGGGTATCTGCAGTGGAACATGAAGGCGATGATTGCAGCTAAGCAATCTCTAAATGAAGGATAATTAGGGGGTTCCATGGTCGTCGGAGTAACCACTATTCTGCCTTATAGCGAACAGTTAGCTTTGCCTTTACACCTGCCGTTGAACAATTCATCAGATCCTGTGTCTAGAACCAATGCGACCGAAGTCCATTATCTCTATAGTGGCCTAGCTGCGGTGGGCTCTCAGAACTGTCACCTGGGGGTTAGAGGACAAATGGCAAACCCGGAAGCTGCGGTAAGCCGACGTAAGTCAGAAGAAAATTATTGTTATTGGGGAAGTGTAAGTACATCCAGACCAACGTTCACCTATTTTATGTAGGGGCGTTTCTTTTGAAGAGTTTCGGTGCTATAATACAGAGGAACTATCTATGGTGTGCTATGCTAGTAAACTAGTTTAGGACTGCAGTCCTTGCGGGTGTAGACCTGAACTAACTGCTGATCTGTAGCTATGGGTTTACTGGCGCCTTCTCACCAGTACTTCTCACTGTAACTCCTCAGTTGCAGCTGTACGCGGTGTACTTACTGGTTACTTCTCACCACATACTGTGTGTACTGGTACTTCAGCTGACTTCTCACTGGTACTTCTTGTACTGTGACTTCGAACAGTTACTGTACTTCTCATTGTGTATTCTCCACATGACTTGTTCAACTATAATTCACTGTAGCTGTCTCACGTTACTTCTCACGTGTAACCTGCCCTGTACTTCGTTACTGTACTTATCTCACTGTACTTCTCAGTGTACTTCATACATCCGTAAACTTCTTACTGTATTTCTATACTGTACTTCTCACTGTACTTCTCACTGACTTCATTACATGTTACTCTCACTGTACTTCGCAGATGTAACTTCACACTCTTGGACTTCTTACTTGGTATTTCTAACTGTAACTTCTCATGTACTGTGCATACCTGTACTTCCTCACTGTACGTCTCAGTGTACTCCCACTGACTTCTTATCCCTGTATTTGCTAACTGTATTCTTTCTCATTGTCACTTTACTGTCACAGTACCTTCATACATAACGATCTCTCCACTTACTTCTACAGATGTACTGGCGCCACACCACGTACTCTCGCGTAGGTGTATTTCAACATGTACTTCTGCCACCGAATTTAGTCCACTTGCAATACTCGTAACTTCTCACTGTACTTCTCAGTCGTACTTCACCACGCAATGTACTTCTTACTGGATTTCTAACTTGCTACTTCTCACGGTCCGCTACTTTCCTTACCAGTACATTCACTGTACGTGCCTCCTACCCCTCTCGTACCTTCTTCACCAACCCCCGTCAGCTTACTTTTTACATGTACTTCGAGTGACGGTGTAACTTCTCACTTGTCACTTCTCACGTTATACTAAATCACGTACTTCTCACTTACTCACCTCGTGACTTCAAACGGTACTTACTCACGTGACATTCCTCAGTGTAACTTCGACCACGGCGGATGTCTTGCCTGTACTGTATTTCTAAACGGTTTACTTCTCACATGATACTACACTGCTACTTCATATGGCACTATTATTACCTTGTGTTACTTCACACCTCGTTTATCTCACTGGCGTACTCCACTGTGACTTTCTTCAGCTGTACTTTATACTGTTACTTGCTCACTAACCTTTGCCATACTCTTTCCACCATAACCTAGATTCAATCTCGGCCACTTTCTTCACTCGTCACAGCCCTCACGTATCATATATACTTCCATTACTGCACATCCATATATAATTAACTTCTTAACACTTGTCATTCTCACTGTACCCCACTGTACTTTCTCCCTTGTACTTCTCTATACTGTACTTCCTCACCTAGTACTTTGCCATACTCCATTTACTGCTTAAATTCTCAACTTTCTTCAGCTGGTACGTCTCACTGTACTGCACCACTGTAGATTCCTTATCCTGACCCTTCAGCTGTACGTTTCAACGCCGTATAGCTTCGCCAACCCTGTAACAATCTCAGCTTGTACTTTCTTTTTAACTGATTCTTCGAGCCTGCTACTTCCACTGACTCCTTACTGATTTCTCAACCACTGCTATCTTCCTGCACCCCCTTGGTACTCTCGTTCTCAGAATATTCTACGTGACTTGCACTGTACTTTTTACTGTTACTTCATTAGGTACTTCTCATTGTACTTCTCACGGTACTTCACCTGTACTTCTCGACTATTACGTCAACTGTACTTCTCACTTTGACTTCGCAAGTGTGACATTCACTGGTCACCTTCTCACGCATGTACTTCACACCTGTTACTCTTACATCTGTGTAGTTTACTCAGACGTACTCTCATCGTAGCGTTCACGTGTACTTCATTACGTGCAATCTATTATTGTACGTGTGCGACACTGGTATTCATACACTGTACTCACTCGTAGCTTCTCACTTACTTCTACTGTACTTCTCGAACCCCTATACCCGGCCTGTAGCTGCATCGGCCCACTGACTTGCCATCTGGGTAATTCTCACGCTTCTACACGTGTATCTTCTGTCACTGACGTTCAACACTGTAACATTCTGTTGACTGTATCTTGGCCACGTGGGTACTTCACGTATACTTCCCTCACGTACATCTCACGTGACTTTTTTACTGTTCTTCACTGTACTTCTCAGCTTACTTCTTACTGTACTTACTCCACTGTAACTTCCTTTACAAGCTAATTTTCTGCTACCCTTTCCTCTACTAGTACTCACTGTGTTTCATTTACGGTACATTCCACTTTACTTTCACTGTACTTCCCTCTAATTCTTCTACTGTACTTCACTGTACTTCGTCACTCGGACTTCGGCTTGCACTTGCGGCTACTGTACTTTGCTCACTGCTACTTTCGCCATACTTCTATTACTGTAATTCTCAGATGTACATTCACGCTTGATCTTCTCACGATATACTGTCACCTCTGTATTCTCTTACTGTACTCTCACGTGGTAAATTTGTTCCCTTACTACCGCGTAATTCTTTCTTTACTTCTTACTGTACTTCACTGTATTTCTTACTGTACATTTCAATGTACTTCCCTGTACTTCTCACTCTAATTCTCACTGTACTCACTGGACTTCATACTGTACTTCTCACTGTACTTCGCTATACTTCATACTATAATTCTCACTGTACTTCACTGTACTTCTCACTGTACTTCTTACTGTATTTCTCACTGTACTTCACTTTATTTCATTGTGCTTCTTATTGTACTTCACTGTACTCACTGTACTTTATTGTACTTCTCACTGTACTTCATTGTACTTCTCATTGTACTTCACTGTACTTCTCACTGTACTTCTTGCTGTACTTTTCACTGTACTTCACTATATTTCCTACTGTAATTCTTACTGTACTTCACTGTACATCTCACTGTCCTGCTCACTGTACTTCTTACTGTAATTCTTAGTGTATTTCTTATTGTACTTCACTGTACTTTAGTATATTTCTTACTGTTAATTTCACTGTACTTCTTACTGTACTTCTCACTGTACTTCTCATTGTACTTCATATTATACTTCACTGTACTTCTCACTGTTCTACTCACTACATTGTGCACTGTACCTACTGTACTTCTCACTGTACTTCTCACTGTACTTCATTGTACTTCTCACTGTACTTCTTGCTGTACTTCTCACTGTACTTCACTATATTTCTCACTGTAATTCTTACTGTACTTCACTGTATGTCTCACTGTCCTGCTCACTGTACTTCTTACTGTAATTCTTAGTGTACTTCTTACTGTACTTCACTGTACTTTAGTGTACTTCTTACTGTAAATCTCACTGTACTTCTTACTGTACTTCTCACTATACTTCACTGTACTTCTCACTGTACTTTTTACTGTACTTCTCACTGTATTTCTCACTGTTCTCACTTCATTGTGCACTGTACTTACTGTACTTCTCACTGTTCTTCTCACTACATTGTGCACTGTACTTACTATGCTTCTCATTGTACTTTGCTGTACGTCTCACTGTATTTCTTACTGTACTTCTCGCTGTACTTTTTACTTTACTTTTCAATGTACTTCTCACTGTACTTTTCACTGTACTTCTCATTGAACTTTTCACTGTTATTCTCACTGTAAGTGACAGACAGAGGCAAAAGTGACTGTGCTGTTAGACATACAAAAGGCAAAGTGACAGACAGAGCTGTGAGACAGGCAGAGCTTTGAGACAAACAGAGCTGTGAGACAGTCAGGGAAAGTGACAGTCAGAGGGAAAAATGGCAGAATTATGAGACAAAGGGGAAAGTGACAGCCAGAACTTTGAGAAAGCCAGAAATATGAGAAAGAGAGAGGGGCAAGTGACAGCCAGAGATGTAAAACAACCAGACGAGAAGGTGACAGATAATGCTGTGAGACAGACAGAACTGTGAGAAAGATGGGGAAAGTGACAAAGGGGAACGTCGGACAACTGTGAGACAGATGGAGGAAAGTGACAGAAAGAGCTGTGAGACAGATAGAGGTTATAGTGATAGGCAAAGCTGTGAGACAGACAGAGGGGAAAGTGACAGACAGAGCTGTGAGACAGACAGAAGGAAAGTGACAGACAGAGTTGGGAGACAGACAGAGGGGATAGTGACATATAGAGCTGTTAGACAGACAGAGGGTTAAATGACAGACATGCAGAGCTATGAGAAAGACAGAGGAGTTAGTGACAAACAGAGCTGTGAGACAGACAGACAGAGGGAAAAGTGACAGACAGAGCTGTGAGACAGACAGAGGGGAGAGTGATATACAGAGCTGTGAGACAGACAGAGGGAAAGTGACAGACAGAGTTTTGAGACAGGCAGGGGGAGAGTGAGAAAGTGACAGACAGAGGGAAAGTGACAGACAGCTGTGAGACAGATAGAGGAAAAGGGACAGACAGAGGACAGACAGAGCTGCGAGACAGACAGAGGGGAGAGTGATAGACAGTTGTGAGACAGACAGAGGGGAAAGTGACATACAGAGCTGTGAGACAGACTCAGGGGAGAGTGACATACAGAGCTGTGAGACAGACAGAGGGAGAGGGGAGAGTGACATACAGATCTGTGAGACAGACTCAGGGGAGAGTGACACACAGAGCTGTGAGACAGACAGAGGGGAGAATGACATACAGAGCTTTGAGACAGGCAGGGGGAGTGTGACATACAGAGCTGTGAAACAGACTCGGGAGAGTGACATACAAAGCTGTGAGACAGACAGAGGGGAGAGTGACATACAGAGCTTTGAGACAGGCAGGGGGAGAGTGACATATAGAGCTGTGAGACAGACAGAGGTGAGAGTGACATACAGAGCTGTGAGACAGACAGGGGGGGACTGACATACAGAACTGAGACAGACAGGGGGGGACTGACATACTGAGCTGTGAGACAGACTGAGGTGAGAGTGACATACAGAGCTGTGAGACAGACAGAGGGGAGAGTGACATACAGAGCTTTGAGACAGGCAGGGGGAGTGTGACATACAGAGCTGTGAAACAGACTCGGGAGAGTGACATACAAAGCTGTGAGACAGACAGAGGGGAGAGTGACATACAGAGCTTTGAGACAGGCAGGGGGAGAGTGACATATAGAGCTGTGAGACAGACAGAGGTGAGAGTGACATACAGAGCTGTGAGACAGACAGGGGGGGACTGACATACAGGACTGTGAGACAGACAGGGGGGGACTGACATACAGAACTGAGACAGACATGGGGGGACTGACATACTGAGCTGTGAGACAGACTGAGGTGAGAGTGACATACAGAGCTGTGAGACAGACAGGGGGGGACTGACATACAGAGCTGTGAGACAGACAGGGGGGGACTGACATACAGGACTGTGAGACAGACAGGGGGGGACTGACATACAGAACTGAGACAGACAGGGGGGGACTGACATACTGAGCTGTGAGACAGACTGAGGTGAGAGTGACATACAGAGCTGTGAGACAGACTGAGGGGAGAGTGACATACAGAGCTGTGAGACAGACAGAGGGGAGAGTGACATACAGAGCTTTGAGACAGGCAGGGGGAGAGTGACATATAGAGCTGTGAGACAGACAGAGGTGAGAGTGACATACAGAGCTGTGAGACAGACAGGGGGGACTGACATACAGGACTGTGAGACAGACAGGGGGGGACTGACATACAGAACTGAGACAGACAGGGGGGGACTGACATACAGAACTGAGACAGACAGGGGGGGAACTGGCTGTGAGACTGACATACTGAGCTGTGAGACAGACTGAGGTGAGAGTGACATACAGAGCTGTGAGACAGACTGAGGGGAGAGTGACATACAGAGCTGTGAGACAGACAGAGGGGAGAGTGACATACAGAGCTTTGAGACAGGCAGGGGGACAGTGACATATAGAGCTGTGAGACAGACTGAGGGGAGAGTGACATACAGAGCTGTGAGACAGACTGAGGGGAGAGTGACATACAGAGCTGTGAGACAGACAGGGGGGGACTGACATACAGGACTGTGAGACAGACAGGGGGGGACTGACATACAGAACTGAGACAGACGGGGGGGGGGACTGACATACTGAGCTGTGAGACAGACTGAGGGGAGAGTGACATACAGAGCTGTGAGACAGACAGAGATTGGGGAAAGAGAGCCATGTAGTGCCTGCGATGAGCCAGACCCAGAGAAGGAGACAGAGGGGTTTGGTTTCTAATAGAATGTGAGACAGACAGAGACAGCTGCAGGACAGCTGGACAAGCACACAGACATTCCCAGTTATAGACAGGCAGAGACAGCTGTGAGAGACAGAGAAAGAGAGACTGTGTTACAGTTCTGTGCTGGATCTATTCCTGGCTTATCAGTGGAAGGAATGCGGCTCATGTAGGGGGGAGAGTGGGCCCTCATCACAGCCCTGAGAGACCCCCAGCCTGACCGCCAGAGAGAGGCATCGACAGACCCTCCACTTTCACAGATCTGAGTGAGTCCTCCAGGGAAGAAAGCCAGGACTTACGGACAGAAAGAGACACTTACAGGGACCTGTGTGAGATCTACAAAGAAGGGAGACCCAGGACTTACAGACAGGGTGAGAGACTTCCAGGGACCTTTGTGAGACCTACAGAGGAGAGAGACGGAGACAATACAGACAGCCTGAACTTAGTGCGGGAGGGGGAAGTACAGTCTCTCAGTCCAGAGAGTTCTCTGATGGTACTTGCAGTCCTGTGTATAAGGAGGGGGGGTGCAGTCTCACAGTGACAGTCCTGTGTATAAGGAGGGGGGGTTCAGTCTCACAGTGACAGTCCTGTGTATAAGGAGGGGGGGTGCAGTCTCACAGTGACAGTCCTGTGTATAAGGAGGGGGGGGTGCAGTCTCACAGTGACAGTCCTGTGTATAAGGAGGGGGGGTTCAGTCTCACAGTGACAGTCCTGTGTATAAGGAGGGGGGGTGCAGTCTCACAGTGACAGTCCTGTGTATAAGGAGGGGGGGTTCAGTCTCACAGTGACAGTCCTGTGTATAAGGAGGGGGGGTTCAGTCTCACAGTGACAGTCCTGTGTATAAGGAGGGGGGGTTCAGTCTCACAGTGACAGTCCTGTGTATAAGGAGGGGGGGTGCAGTCTCACAGTGACAGTCCTGTGTATAAGGAGGGGGGGTGCAGTCTCACAGTGACAGTCCTGTGTATAAGGAGGGAGGGTGCAGTCTCGCCTGAATTTAGGGGGGGGCATAATATAAGGGATTGGAGAGCTCTCACTTTCCTTACTCACCTGTGTCAGGTACTGAGGAACTGGTACTGAAAGAGCCTCCAATTTGGGTCACATACACTGCACTACAGTCCTGCTATACACTGTATATATGTACCCTGTATATACTCCATACCCTACAGATACTATGTAACCTGTATATACTCCATACCCTACAGATACTGTGTACCCTGTATATACTCCATACCCTACATATACTATGTACCGTGCATATACTCCATTCCCTACATATACTATGTACCCTGTATATACTCCATTCCCTACATATACTATGTACCCTGTATATACTCCATGCCCTACATATACTATGTACCGTGCATATACTCCATACCGTACATATACTATGTACCCTGTATATACTCCATACCATACATATACTATGTACCCTGTATATACTCTATTCCCTACATATACTATGTACCCTGTATATACTCCATACCCTACATATACTATGTACCCTGTATATACTCCATTCCCTACATATACTATGTACCCTGTATATACTCCATACCGTACATATACTATGTACCCTGTATATACTCCATACCGTACATATACTATGTGCCGTGCATATACTCCATTCCCTACATATACTATGTACCCTGTATATACTCCATTCCCTACATATACTATGTACCCTGTATATACTCCATACCCTACATATACTATGTACCGTGCATATACTCCATACCGTACATATACTATGTACCCTGTATATACTCCATACCATACATATACTATGTACCCTGTATATACTCTATTCCCTACATATACTATGTACCCTGTATATACTCCATACCCTACATATACTATGTACCCTGTATATACTCCATACCCTACAGATAATATGTACCCTGTATATACTCCATACCCTACAGATACTATGTACCCTGTATATACTCCATACCGTACATATACTATGTACACTGTATATACTCCATACCCTACATATACTATGTACCCTGTATATACTCCATACCCTACATATACTATGTACCGTGCATATACTCCATTCCCTACATATACTATGTAACCTGTATATACTCCATACCCTACATATACTATGTACCCTGTATATACTCCATACCCTACATATACTATGTACCGTGCATATACTCCATACCCTACAGATAATATGTACCCTGTATATACTCCATACCCTACAGATACTATGTACCCTGTATATACTCTATTCCCTACATATACTATGTACCCTGTATATACTCCATACCCTACATATACTATGTACCCTGTATATACTCCATACCCTACATATACTATGTACCCTGTATATACTCCATACCCTACATATACTATGTACCCTGTATATACTCCATACCCTACATATACTATGTACCGTGCATATACTCCATACCCTACAGATAATATGTACCCTGTATATACTCCATACCCTACAGATACTATGTACCCTGTATATACTCCATGCCCTACATATACTATGTACCGTGCATATACTCCATACCCTACAGATACTATGTACCCTGTATATACTCCATACACGTGGTACTCTGGGGGCAGTATATAGTACAGGAATGGATTTACATGATACATGTGTTCTGGGGGCAGTATATAGTACAGGAATGGATGTATATGATGCATGTGGAGCTCTGGGGGCAGTATATAGTACAGGAATGGATGTACATGATACATATGGAGCTCTGGGGGCAGTATATAGTACAGGAATGGATGTATATGATACATATGGAGCTCTGGGGGCAGTATACAGTACAGGAATGGATATATATGATGCAGGTGGAGCTCTGGGGGCAGTATACAGGCCAGGATTGGATGTACATGATGCATATGGAGCATATGGAGCTCTGGGGGCAGTATACATACATATGGATGATTTACACTGCATGATGAATAGGTCCAGAGTAGTGTATTGGGGGAACTTACACACAGTCTCTAGGGTACAGGGGGGAATGTAGGCTGGGCATTCTGACAGTACCCCATGATGCTTGCTGGGCTGTAGGGACTGTTTGGTGACAGTTACCTGACATACTCACAGTCACTTCTTACAGGGCGGCACCTAGTACCTGAGTACTCAGAGGGGGGACACATGGCAACTGATGACTCGGCAGGAGGAGCTCGCAGGGCAACTAAGAGCAAATTGTTTGAGTTCCTGGTACATGGAGTGGTGAGTGAGGGGCAATTCAAAGTGGGAGGGGCACTTTTGGGAGGGCAAGAAGGGAAGTATAGTTTATACAAAAAATTATCCAGAGTATTCATATATCACATATAATTACCCATATTGCCCATTTCCCATATAGGCATCGGTTTTACCCCATCTATAACCTCTAGGTATCTGTACAGTCTCTCTGTGTAACCTACACCTACCATTTGTAACCAAAGTAACCCATTCTGACCATTTCTATAACCTAAAGATAAATGTACTTTTCTGTCTATAACCTATAGATACTCACTACCCTGTGTATTACCTATAGATACCCACATTGCCCTGTCTTTATCATATCTATCGATACTAACCTGTTCATAGCCAATACTTATCTATATTTTCCTTTACCTACAGATACACACTGCCCCATCTATAACCTATAGATACCAACAATGCCCATATATAACCTTTATATACCCACACTGCCTCGTGTATTACCTATAGATACCCACACTGCCCTGTGTATAACCTATAGATACCCACACTGCCCTTGTGTATAACCTATAGATACCCACACTGCCCTTGTGTATAACCTATTGGTAACCTCACTGCCCCGTGTATTACCTATAGATACCCACATTGCCCTGTGTATAACCTATAGATACCCACATTGCCCTGTGTATAACCTATAGATACCCACATTGCCCTGTGTATAACATATAAATATCCACACTGCCCTATGTATTACCTATAGATACCCACACTGCCCCGTGTATAACCTATAGATACCCACACTGCCCTTGTGTATAACCTATTGGTAACCTCACTGCCCCGTGTATTCCCTATAGATACCCACATTGCCCTCTGTATAACCTATAGATACCCACACTGCCCTGTGTATAACCTATAGATACCCACACTGCCCTATGTATTACCTATAGATACCCACACTTCCCCGTGTATAACCTATAGATACCCACACTGCCCTGTGTATAACCTATAGATACCCACACTGCCCTTGTGTATAACCTATTGGTAACCTCACTGCCCCGTGTATTACCTATAGATACCCACATTGCCCTCTGTATAACCTATAGATACCCACACTGCCTCGTGTATTACCTATAGATACCCACACTGCCCTGTGTATAACCTATAGATACCCACACTGCCCTATGTATTACCTATAGATACCCACACTGCCCCGTGTATAACCTATAGATACCCACACTGCCCTTGTGTATAACCTATTGGTAACCTCACTGCCCCGTGTATTACCTATAGATACCCACATTGCCCTCTGTATAACCTATCGATACCCACATTGCCCTGTGTATAACCTATAGATACCCACATTGCCCTGTGTATAACCTATAAATATCCACACTGCCCTGTGTATTCCCTATAGATACCCACATTGCCCTCTGTATAACCTATAGATACCCACACTGCCCTGTGTATAACCTATAGATACCCACACTGCCCTATGTATTACCTATAGGTACCCACACTGCCCCGTGTATAACCTATAGATACCCACACTTCCCTTGTGTATAACCTATTGGTAACCTCACTGCCCTGTGTATTACCTATAGATACCCAGATTGCCCTCTGTATAACCTATAGATACCCACATTGCCCTGTGTATTCCCTATAGATACCCACACTGCCCTGTGTATAACCTATAAATATCCACATTGCCCTGTGTATAACCTATAGATACCCACATTGCCCTGTGTATAACCTATAAATATCCACACTGCCCTGTGTATAACCTATAGATACCCACACTGCCCTGTGTGTACCTTATAGATACCCACACTGCCCCGTGTATAACCTATAGATACCCACACTGCCCTTGTGTATAACCTATTGATAACTTCGCTGCCCCCTGTATTACCTATAGATACCCACACTGCCTCTTGTTTAACCTATAGATACCCACACTGTCCTGTATATTACCTATAGATACCCACACTGCCCTGTGTATTATCTATAGAAACCAACACTGCCATGTGTACTACCTATAGATACCCACACTGTCCTGTATATTACCTAAAGATACCCACACTGCCCTGTGTACTACCTATAGAAACCAACACTGGCCTGTGTATTATCTATAGAAACCAACACTGCCCTGTGTACTACCTATAGATACCCACACTGCCCTGTGTATTATCTATAGATACCCACACTGCCCTACGTATTACCTATAGAAACCCACACTGCCCTGTGTATTATCTATAGATACCCACACTGCCCTACGTATTACCTATAGAAACCCACACTGCCCTGTGTATTATCTATAGATAGCCACACTGCCCAATGTGTAACCTATAGATAGATAGTACATTGGTTTGAAAAAAGACACTCGTCCATCAAGTTCAACCTTTTAACTTTTTTTAACCTGCCTAACTGTCAGTAGATCCAGAGTAAGGCAAAAAAAACCATCCAAAGCCTCTCAATTTGTATGTATAAGTTTATTTGTAAAGTGCTGTACAGAGCATTAAAGTACAATATATATATAAAGGTATACATGGGGAGACAAATCACATTATAAATATATACAGAATCATAGGACAAAGAGCTTAAGTGCTATGTGGTGAGAGACATAGTGGGAAGGAGGTCCCTGCCCCGTAGAGCTTACAGTCTAAGTGGATGGGAGGATAACATACAGGTACAAATTAGAGATGAAAAAGTGCACAAGGTAAGGCACAGTCAGTAGGGACAGGACTAGGCTAATGTTAGTTTTTTCTTGAAGAGATTAAGAGAGGATTCCTTATGGAGGAATTCAGGGATGGAATTCCAGAGAGAAGGAACAGCAGGATAGAAGGGTTTGAGATGAGAGGTGGCAGTGAATGTGGATGGTGTGAAGAGAAGGGACTCTGAGAAGAGCGGAGAACATGACCAGGAACGTATAGTGAGACAAGAGAAGAAATGTAGTGAGGAGCAGAGGAGTGAATGGCTTTGAATGTTAGTAGAAGGGGTTTATATACTATCCTTTGCTTAACAGGCAGCCATGCTAAGGATTTCAGAGGGGGAAGATGCAATGGGACCAGTCCCTGGATCAACTTGTACTATGAGCTCTCTCCCATATCCCTGTATTCCCTCACTTGCTAAACACCATCCAACCCCTTCTTATACCTATCTAATGTATCAGCCTGTACCCCTGATTCACTTCCCAGCTCTCCCTGTAACACCCCTTTCCCTCCTCTAATCTCATTGGCTCCCTCCTGTCTGCTGGGAGGAGCTACTGGTGAATAAAGCATCCGACCCTTCCTTGTACCTATCTAATGTATCAGCCTGTACCCCTGATTCACTTCCCAGCTCTCCCTGTAACACCCCTTTCCCTCCTCTAATCTCATTGGCTCCCTCCTGTCTGCTGGGAGGAGCTACTGGTGAATAAAGCATCCGACCCTTCCTTGTACCTATCTAATGTATCAGCCTGTACCACTGATTCACTTCCCAGCTCTCCCTGTAACACCCCTTTCCCTCCTCTAATCTCATTGGCTCCCTCCTGTCTGCTGGGAGGAGCTACTGGTGAATAAATCATCCGACCCTTCCTTGTACCTATCTAATGTATCAGCCTGTACCCCTGATTCACTTCCCAGCTCTCCCTGTAACACCCCTTTCCCTCCTCTAATCTCATTGGCTCCCTCCTGTCTACTGGGAGGAGCTACTGGTGAATAAAGCATCCGACCCTTCCTTGTACCTATCTAATGTATCAGCCTGTACCCCTGATTCACTTCCCAGCTCTCCCTGTAACACCCCTTTCCCTCCTCTAATCTCATTGGATCCCTCCTGTCTGCTGGGAGGAGCTACTGGTGAATAAAGCATCCGACCCTTCCTTGTACCTATCTAATGTATCAGCCTGTACCACTGATTCGGGGAGACAATTCCACATCTTCACAGCTCTCACTGTAACAAACCCCTTCCCAATATTTAGCTGGAACCTCTTTTCTTCTAATAGGAATGGGTGACCTTGTGTCAGCTGGAAGGAGCTACTGGTAAATAAATCATTAGAGAGATTATTATATGATCCCCTTATATATTTATACATAGTTATCATATCTCCCCTTAAGCGCCTCTTCTCCAGAGTGAACATCCCCAATTTGGCCAGTCTTTCCTCATAGCTAACATTTGCTCTTTACCAGCTTAGTTGCCCTTCTCTGTCCCCTCTCTAATACAATAATGTCCTGTTTGAGTGATGGAGACCAAAACTGTAGGGCATATTCTAGATGGGGCCTTACCAGTGCTCTATACAGTGGGACCCCCTCCTCCCGTGACTCTCTGCCCCATTTAATACAAGTCAAGACCTTATTTGCCCTTGATGCTGCTGACTGGCATTGCTTGCTACAGACAAGTTTATTATCTACAAGGACTCCAAGCTCCGTCTCCATTATGGATTTGCCTAGTGCAGTCCCATTAAGGGTATAAGTGGATATTGTTACATCCCAGGTGCAGGACTTTACATTTATCAACATTGAATCTCATTTGCCACTTAGCTGCCCAGATTGCCAGTTAGTCAAGATCCTGTTGCAAGTGCCACATCCTGGATGGAATTAATTGGGCTGATAGTTTTCTCTCATCTGCAAACACTGATACATTACTTACAATACCCTCCCCTAAGTCATTAATGAACAAGTTAAATAAAAGTGGCCCCAATACTGAGCCCTGGGGGACCCCACTAAGAACCTTACTCCAAGTAGAGAATGTCCCATTAACAACCACCCTCTGTACCCGATCCTGTAGCCAGTTTCCTATCCATGTGCAAACGACTTCATTAAGCCCAACAGACCTTAGTTTAGAAAGCAGTTGTTTGTGGGGCACAGTATCAAACGCTTTGGCAAAATCCAAATAGATCTACTGCCCCCCCACTGTCCAGCATCTTACTTACCTCATCATAAAAAGCAATCAAATTCGTCTGACATGACCTATCCTTCATAAAGCCATGCTGATTGCTGCTCATAATGACATTCATTAGGACAAAATTTTGATGTCAGTCTTACTGGCCTATAATTGCCAGGTTGAGATAATCCCCTTTAAATATTGGAATAACATCAGCTTTTCTCCAACCCATAGGCACCATACCAGATGAAAGTGAATCTGAGAAAATCAGAAACAGGGGCTGGTCTAAAACTGAACTAAGCTCTTTTAGATACCCACACTGCCCTGTCTATAATCTATAGATACCCATAGAGCCACCTCCCCCTTTTTTTGTGAACAATTAGCTCTTTTGCTAAGGAGTTTAATGCCACTGGCTCAGTTAATAGTCTGATCACAGCTGATAGGGGAGGGCTGGGAGTCTGTGGGTGGGGCAAGAATATTCTAATGGCAGTTTGCTTTGCAGCATTTGTGTATCTCCAGTGATGGCTATGTGCGTGGGACTAGAACACTTTCATTGCAATCTGGGGGTGGCAGAGAGTAGCAATTAAGGGGGAGGAGCAGAAAGTATCTAACTCAGGCAGTGGGTGGGACTAAAACACTTTGATGGAACTTACAGGGGGAGGAGCAGAGATTCTGTAACTCAGGCAGTGGGTGGGACTAAAAGACTCTGATGGACACTTACCTGGGAAGGGGCAGAAAGTCTGTAACTCAGGCAGTGGGTGGGACTAAAACACTCTGATGGAACTTACAAGGGGAGGAGCATAGAGTCTGTAACTCAGGCAGTGGGTGGGACTAAAACACTTTGATGGAACTTACAGGGGGAGGAGCAGAGATTCTGTAACTCAGGCAGTGGGTGGGACTAAAACACTTTGATGGAACTTACAGGGGGAGGAGCAGAGATTCTGTAACTCAGGCAGTGGGTGGGACTAAAACACTCTGATGGACACTTACCTGGGAAGGGGCAGAAAGTCTGTAACTCAGGCAGTGGGTGGGACTAAAACACTCTGATGGAACTTACAGGGGGAGGAGCAGAAAGTCTGTAACTCAGGCAGTGGGTGGGACTAAAACACTCTGATGGACACTTACCTAGGGAGGGGCAAGGAGTCTGTAACTTAGGCAGTGGGTGAGACTAAAACAGTCTGATGGACACTTACCTAGGGAGGGGCAAGGAGTCTGTAACTCAGGCAGTGGGTGGAATTAGAACACCAGCATCTCACAGGTAAGGGCCAAAAGTTCCAATCAAGCAAACTGTGATTGCAGCTAATGGGAGGAGGAGCTTTGGTCTGGTGGCAGCCAATGTGTATGTACATGTGTATAATATAACGTGGCACTAACGTGACTGTCATACAGGCATACAATACATGAGTAACTACTTTAGGTCTCCTCTCTCTTGCTCATAACCCCAAAGGAGCTCTCCTCTCAGCTTTACTTGTGTAGCCACTGGGGGCAGTGTTGTTCTCAGATCCTGCACCAAGTTGGGGAGCAGTGCTTCAGGGGTGTCTCTTGTCATGTCTCCAGGCTTTTGCTGTACATGGAAGTGGTGGGGTCATGATCAGCTCTTGTGCCATTACTTTACTCATTTAATTGGACCTCTCTTTCTTGGCAGCGTCCTGGGATGCCATCTGGGGCACGGATGCCTCATCAAGGAGCTCCTATGGGCCCTCCAGGGCCACCATTTGGTGGAAGCCCCTCAGTTCGGCCTGGAATACCACCAGCAGTGATGGAGCCAACAAGGAAGCGTTCAGCTCCACCTCAGGTCCAGCAGCAATCCAATCCCACGCAGGGGCGGAGCCGTAGGTAAATTACAGTGCTGCTGACCAATGGAGTCATTTTCATTGGTCCCACTGTATGATCAAGTTGGAACCTAACTCTAAACTTATGTGATGGGTCTAAACTGTGACACTGCCATTAGGTATCTTTCTTTGACTACAAGTAAAAATAAGTCCTGACATAGAGCCTCTTTGTGAGTATCAGTCTGTGAATAAAGCTTTAGTTTGTGAGTCGGAGTTACTCCTCTGTGTAAGAATAAGCCACTATATAAAACCTTCTGTGAGTATCAGTCTGTGAGTAAAGCTTTAGTTTGTGAGTCGGAGTTACTCCTCTGTGTAAGAATGAGCCACTATATAAAACCTTCTGTGAGTATCAGTCTGTGAGTAAAGCTTTAGTTTGTGAGTCAGAGTTACTCCTCTGTGTAAGAATAAGCCGCTATATAAAACCTTCTGTGAGTATCAGTCTGTGAGTAAAGCTGTAGTTTGTGAGTCGGAGTTACTCCTCTGTGTAAGAATGAGCCACTATATAAAACCTTCTGTGAGTATCAGTCTGTGAGTAAAGCTTTAGTTTGTGAGTCAGAGTTACTCCTCTGTGTAAGAATAAGCCGCTATATAAAACCTTCTGTGAGTACCAGTCTGTGAGTAAAGCTTTAGTTTGTGAGTCTAAATTATTCCTCTTTGTAAGAATGAGCCGCTATATCAGTCAGTGAGTAAAGCTTTAGATTGTGAGTCTGAGTTACTCCTCTGTGTAAGATTGAGCCTCTATATAAAACCTTCTGTGAGTATCAGTCTGTAAGTAAATCTTTAGTTTGTGAGTCTGAGTTACTCCTCTGTGTAAGAATTAGCCCCTATATAAAAACTCCTGTGAGTATCAGTCTGTAAGTAAATCTTTAGTTTGTGAGTCTGAGTTACTCCTCTGTGTAAGAATGAGCCCCTATATAAAAACTCCTGTGAGTATCAGTCTGTAAGTAAATCTTTAGTTTGTGAGTCTGAGTTACTCCTCTGTGTAAGAATGAGCCCTTATATAAAAACTCCTGTGAGTATCAGTCTGTAAGTAAATCTTTAGTTTGTGAGTCTGAGTTACTCCTCTGTGTAAGAATGAGCCCCTATATAAAAACTCCTGTGAGTATCAGTCTGTAAGTAAATCTTTAGTTTGTGAGTCTGAGTTACTCCTCTGTGTAAGAATAAGCCGCTATATAAAACCTTCTGTGAGTATCAGTCTGTGAGTAAAGCTTTAGTTTGTGAGTCTGAGTTACTCCTCTGTGTAAGAATGAGCCGCTATATAAAACCTCCTGTGAGTTTCAGGCTTTGAGCAAAGCTTTTGTCAGACTTTTTGAGTGTGACTTTGAGCAACTCCTCTGTGTGAGTCTACGAGTATGTCCTCTTTGTACCTGTGTGTCTTGCAAATATGAACCCATGAATAAATCTGCACACAAGTCCACAAGTAACACCATTGTGTGACTGTGAACCCATGAGTGTTTGTAGGAGTGTATATCAGTGAGTAAAGCTGTTGTGTGATCCTGAGTCCATGAATAAATCTGCCTTGTGAGTCTGAGCCTAGGAGTAAAGCCTTTGTGTATGTAAACACACAAGTCTTTGGGTGAGTTTAAATCCATTAGTCATTGTAGAGGTCCAGGATTAAAGCCTTTTGTGAGGATGAGTCCTTAAATGTTTGTACAAAGTAAACCAGTAAAGTCTTTGGGGTATATTTATCAAAGAGTGAAGTTAGAGATCACCACAGTCCACTAGAGGGAAATTCCACCACTCTCCATTCATTTCTATGGGATTTTTAAATGATTATTTATCAAAGGGTGAACTTTCATTGTTTGATAAATACGCCTTTAAAAATCCCATAGAAATGAATGGAGAGTGGTGGAATTTCCCTCTAGTGGACTGTGGTGATCTCTAACTTCACTCTTTGATAAATATACCCTCATGAGTAAAGTCTTTGGGTGAGTATGAAGGCATTAACCTTTGTATGAGTAAAGCCATTTTGTAAATGTGAGTTCCTGAGTAAATTATTTTCCCTAGTCTGGGTTTATAAGTAAATCCAATGTATGATTTTGGGTCCATGAGTAAATCATCCTTATATGTGTAAATTAGTGAGTAAAGCCTTTGGTCAGGGTGTACTCATGAGTACCTTTTGTTTGTGTGAGCCCATGAGTAAGGCCCTCGAGTATCAGTTTAAGCCTAAGCCTATAGGTACAATACAGTATATCACCTTGGTGAATTGGCACCCACGATTAAATCATCTATGTGAGAGTGAGTCCATGAGTTAATACTCATTCTGAGTGTGTGTTTTCATGAGTAGATGTGCATGTGTGACTCCACAAGTGACTCCATGAGTAACGTTCCTTTGAGAGTTTAAATCCATAAGTAAAGTTATTGGCTGAGTCCATGAGTAAATCCCATGTGTGAGTGTTTGTCTACAAGTAAAGCCCTTGTGGGAGTCCACAAGCAAATCCATATGTTAGTGTGAGTCCTGGAGTAAATCCCTTGAGTGAGTGTAAGTCCACATGCAAAACCATACGAGAGTGTGAGTCCTGGAGTAAATATCTCGAGTGAGTGTGAGTCCTGGAGTAAATCCCTTGAGTAAGTGTGAGTCCACATGCAAATCCATACTGCGAGTGTGAGTCCTGGAGTAAATCCCTTGTGTGAGTCCACAAGCAAATCCATACATGAGTGTGAGTCCTGGAGTAAATCCCTTGTGTGAGTCCACAAGCAAATCCATACATGAGTGTGAGTCCTGGAGTAAATCCCTTGAGTGAGTGTTTGTCTACATGTAAATCCCTTGTGTGAGTCCACAAGCAAATCCATACATGAGTGTGAGTCCTGGAGTAAATCCCTTGAGTGAGTGTTTGTCTACATGTAAATCCCTTGTGTGAGTCCACAAGCAAATCCATACTGCGAGTGTGAGTCCTGGAGTAAATCCCTTGTGTGAGTGTGAGTCGATTTGCAAATCCATACTGCGAGTTTGAGTCAGGAGTAAATCTCTTGTGTGAGTGTGAGTCCACATGCAAATCCATACTGCGAGTGTGAGTCCTGGAGTAAATCCCTTGTGTGAGTGTGAGTCGATTTGCAAATCCATGCTGCGAGTTTAGGTCAGGAGTAAATCCCTTGTGTGAGTGTGAGTCCACATGCAAATCCATACTGCGAGTGTGAGTCCTGGAGTAAATCCCTTGTGTGAGTGTGAGTCGATTTGCAAATCCATGCTGCGAGTTTAGGTCAGGAGTAAATCCCTTGTGTGAGTGTGAGTCCACATGCAAATCCATACTGCGAGTGTGAGTCCAGGAGTAAATCCCTTGTGTGAGTCCACATGCAAATCCATACTGCTAGTCTGAGTCCAGAAATAAATCCCTTGTGTGAGTGTTTGTCTATAAGTAAATCCCTTGCGTGAGTCCACAAGCAAATCCATACTGCGAGTGTGAGTCCAGGAGTAAATCCCTTGTGTGAGTCCACAAGCAAATCCATACATGAGTGTGAGTCCTGGAGTAAATCCCTTCTTTGAGTCTACAAGTAAATCCCTTGTGTGAGTCCATGAGTAAACCCCTTCTGTGAGTGTTAGTCCAGGAGTAAATCCCTTGTGTGAGTGTGAGTCATGGAGTAAATCCCATCTGTGAGTGTTAGTCCACATGTGAACAGGGGTCAATCCTAAATATTTGCTGTGATTCTATTGGAGCCCTTGATAAAGGATTGTGTGAGTATATGGGGCTGTTGGTAGATCCTCTGTGTGAGTGTATTGTGTGGGAATATTTAGTGGAGGTATGTAGGTTTGTTATGGGTAATATGTAAACTTACTAACAAAATGTGTCTTATTTCATTATCCAGTGCCAAGAGAAGGAAGATGGCAGATAAGATCCTTCCTCAGAGGGTAGGTATCAGCTCATGACAGGGGTCGGTGACCTCTTCCTGTTCTGCATATTACACTGAGCGTAACAGTCCAACAGTCCTTATGGTGAATATTGGCCAGGACATGTACAGTATCTGACATCACTACTGCCTCACTTCACTCATCTTCTGCTTCCACTTTTGGTCTTCATAGGCCAAGTCCATGGGAGGTTGTTCTTCTTCTCCCACCCAACTTCCACTACCCAAATTCTACCAGATTTATCCCTTAACCAAGTTCCAAGTCATTTCTCCCATTTCTCATCTTGAGTTCTTCCATACGGCAATATCCTGGGTTCTACCATTACCTTCAGCCATTGTTCTTAAGGGGAGTTGCTTGTAGAACTGCTCTCATTGTATAATTCTCCAGTAATTCTATTACATAATGTTTTGGGAATACTGTTACCCACTGCTCTCATTGTATAATTCTCCAGTAATTCTATTACATAATGTTTTGGGAATACTGTTACCCACTGCTCTCATTGTATTATTCTCCAGTAATTCTATTACATAATGTTTTGGGAATACTGTTACGCACTGCTCTCATTGTATAATGCTCCAGTAATTCTATTACATAATGTTTTGGGAATACTGTTACGCACTGCTCTCATTGTATAATTCTCCAGTAATTCTATTACATAATGTTTTGGGAATACTGTTACGCACTGCTCTCATTGTATAATGCTCCAGTAATTCTATTACATAATGTTTTGGGAATACTGTTACCCGTTGCTCTCATTGTATAATTCTCCAGTAATTCTATTAATAATGTTTTGGGAATACTGTTACCCACTGCTCTCATTGTATAATGCTCCAGTAATTATATTACATAATGTTTTGGGAATACTGTTACCCACTGCTCTCATTGTATAATTCTCCAGTAATTCTATTAATAATTTTTTGGGAATACTGTTACCCACTGCTCTCATTGTATAATTCTCCAGTAATTCTATTACATAATGTTTTGGGAATACTGTTACCCACTGCTCTCATTGTATAATGCTCCAGTAATTCTATTAATAATGTTTTGGGATACTGTTACCCCACTGCTCCCTCATTGTACTAATGCTCCAAGTAATTCCTATTACATAATGTTTTGCGGAATACTGTTACCCACTGCTCTCATTGTATAATGCTCCATGGTAAATTCTATTAATAAATGTTTTGGGAATACTGTTACCCCACTGCTCTCATTGTATAATCCGCTCCAGCAATTCCTATAACATAATGTTTTTGGGAATACTTGGTACCCACTGCTTCTCATTGTATAGTATGCTACCCAGTATATCTATTTAACATAATGTTTTGGGAATACTGTTACCCACCTGCTCTCAATTGTATAAGTGCCGCAGCAATTCTAATTAAATAATCGATTTTGGGAATACTGGTTACCCACGTGCTCTCATTGTACTAGATGCCTCCAGTAACCTTTATAATAATGGGAATACTTTTCCCACTGCTCTCATTGTATATGCTTCCAGTAATTCTATTAATTAATGTTTTGGGAATACTGTTACCCCACTGCCTCTCATTGTATAATGGCCTCCAGTAATTCTAGTTACATAATGTTTTTGGGAATACTGTTAACCCACTGGCCTCTCATTGTTATAATGCTCCAGCTAAATTCCTATTAATAATGTTTTGGGAATACTGTTACCCACTGCTCTCATTGTATAATGCTCCAGTAATTCTATTACATAATTTTTGGGAATACTGTTTACCCACTGCTCTCATTGTATTCATTTCTCCAGTAATTCTTATTTACATAATGTTTTGGGAAATACTGTTACGGCAGCTGGCTCTTCATTGTATAATGCTCCAGTAAATTCTATTCACATAATGGTGTTTGGGTAATACTGGTTACCCGTTGCTCTCATTGTATAATTTCTCCCAGTAATTCTTATTAATATGTTTTGGGGGAATACTGTTACCCACTGCTCTAATTGTATAATGCTCCAGTAGTTATATTACATATGTTTGGGAATTACTGTTACCACTGCTCTCAATTGTATAATCTCCAGTATTTTCTATTAATTAATTTTCTTGGGAAACTGTTACCCAACTGCTCTCATTGTATAATTCTCCAGTAAGTTCTATTACAAACTTGTTTCTGGGAAATACTGTTACCCACTGCTCTCATTGTTATAATGCTCCAGTTAATTTGTCTATTAATATGTTTTTGGGAATACTGTTACCCCCACTGACTTCTCATTGTAAATGCTCCAGTAATTCTATTACATAACTGTTTTGGGAATACTGTACCCACTGCTCTCATTGGAGTCAGCTTCATTGTATAATGCTCCAGCAATTCTATACATAATGTTTTGGGAATACTGTTACCCACTGCTCTCATTTGTATAATGCTCCAGTAATTCTATTAATAATGTTTTGGGAATACTGTTACCCACTGCTCTCATTGTATTAATTGCTCCAGCAATTCTATTACATAATGTTTTGGGAATACTGTTACCCACTGCTCTCATTGTATAATGCTCCAGTAATTCTATTAATAATGTTTTGGGAATACTGTTACCCACTGCTCTCATTGTATAATGCTCCAGTAATTCTATTACATAATGTTTTGGGAATACTGTTACCCACTGCTCTCATTGTATAATGCTCCAGTAATTTCTATTACATATGTTTTTGGAAATACTGTTACCACTGCTCTCATTGTATAATGCTCCAGTATATTCTATTAATAATGTTTTGGGAATACTGTTACCCATGCTCTCATTGGTAATGCTCCAGTAATTCTATTACATAATGTTTTGGGAATACTGTTACCCACTGCTCTCATTGTATAATGCTCCAGTAATTCTATTACATAATGTTTTGGGAATACTGTTACGCACTGCTCTCATTGTATAATTCTCCAGTAATTCTATTAATAATGTTTTGGGAATACTGTTACCCACTGCTCTCATTGTATAATGCTCCAGTAATTCTATTACATAATGTTTTGGGAATACTGTTACGCACTGCTCTCATTGTATAATGCTCCAGTAATTCTATTAATAATGTTTTGGGAATACTGTTACCCACTGCTCTCATTGTATAATGCTCCAGTAATTCTATTAATAATGTTTTGGGAATACTGTTACCCACTGCTCTCATTGTATAATGCTCCAGCAATTCTATTACATAATGTTTTGGGAATACTGTTACCCACTGCTCTCATTGTATAATGCTCCAGCAATTCTATTACATAATGTTTTGGGAATACTGTTACCCACTGCTCTCATTGTATTATGCTCCAGTAATTCTATTACATAATGTCAGTACAAATTTCCATAGCAATACAAATGTTCTGAAATGAGAGTGGAATCTACATTAGGAGTTGACTGTGAGAACTCCTTTAGACTCATAGAGTTGTGCATAGTCTCCTTTGGTTTTGATGAAGTTTATCCCGGGGGACTTTGGGTCCAATACCTTGTACTTTGGTTATGAATTTAATGTGTCATTTCTTCCACTTCATTTCCTCTGCATTATGTAACCTTTCTTTGAATGTTTAAATCTTCCCATTTCTACTAAGAGATGATTTTATATCCATATTTACACTGTGGTGAGAAATGTGTTCAAACCCATGAATCTGATTGGCCAAAAGTGATGTCTGCTCCTCTAAATGTAGATCTGTGCAGCAGGATTGGTGGAATTCCTCTATGACAATAAGAGAGGCTCGTGCATCTGTAGGGTCCACAGCCCTGACACTCTACACATGGAGAGTCTTGACCCTACATTAGCAAGAGCCCCTCTTATTGTCCTAGAGGAATTCTCATATTTATGTCCCTGTTGGTCCCATAGATCCGGGAACTTGTTCCTGAGTCCCAGGCCTACATGGATCTTCTGGCCTTTGAAAGAAAACTGGACCAAACCATCATGAGGAAGCGCATTGACATCCAAGAGGCATTAAAGAGGCCCATGAAGGTGAGTGGTTTGGGGAAGGTGAGATACAAAGTCCTTGCCATTTGGGCTCTATGAGAGAGACTGAAGAACATTTCTAACATTGAGTTTTCCTTGCTCGGCCTTCATTAAATGCAAATTCATGGAAGAACTGATTCCAAACACTTAAAGGAAACGTAAAGGTAAAATCACTAAGTGGTGGCAATTTGTCATGCAGCGATCAAAATCACATTAGCCCCAGGCCAGTGTATCTGCTCAAATAATTCACTTACCTGGGGCGCAGAGCATCCATCTTGCTTTATTTCCCAGGTAGTCCTTGCATGGACTTGGGTGGGTGTCCTATAGCATTCGCTGGATCTCCTAGAGACAACAGTTCCTATTGGACTTGCTCAACTGCTCTAACCTGTTTCTACCCCAAGAGTGACTGTCTATATCATCTTACATCCCCCAATAAATAGTGACTGTCTATATCATCTTACATCCCCCCAATAAATAGTGACTGTCTATATCATCTTACATCCCCCAATAAATAGTGACTGTCTATATCATCTTACATCCCCCAATAAATAGTGACTGTCTATATCATCTTATATCCCCCCAATAAATAGTGACTGTCTATATCATCTTACATCCCCCCAATAAATAGTGACTGTCTATATCATCTTACATCCCCCCAATAAATAGTGACTTGTCCTAGGCAAGTTTCATCTTACATCCCCCCAATAAATAGTGACTGTCTATATCATCTTAACATTCCCCCAATAAATAGTGAGTGTCTATATCATCTTACATCCCCCAATAAATAGTGAGTGTCTATATCATCTTACATCCCCCCAATAAATAGTGACTGTCTATATCATCTTACATCTCCCCAATAAATAGTGACTGTCTATATCATCTTACATTCCCCCAATAAATAGTGACTGTCTATATCATCTTACATCCCCCCAATAAATATGACACATCCCCCCAATAATAGTGTGTCTATATCATCTTACATCCCCCAATAAATAGTGACTGTCTATATCTATAACATCCCCCAATAAATAGTGAGTGGTCCTATTCATCCTTACAATCCCCCCAATAAATAGTTGAACCCCTGTCTATATCATCTTACATCCCCCCAATAAATAGTGACTGTCTATATCATCTTACATCCCCCCCAATAAATAGTGACTGTCCTATATCATCTTACATCCCCCAATAAATAGTGACTGTCTATATCATCTTACATCCCCCCAATAAATAGTGACTGTCTATATCATCTTACTATCCCCCAATAAATAGTGACTGTCTATATCATCTTACATCCCCCCAATAAATAGTGAGTGTCTATATCATCTTACATCCCCCCAATAAATAGTGACTGTCTATATCATCTTACATCCCCCCAATAAATAGTGACTGTCTATATCATCTTACATCTCCCCCAATAATAGTGACTGTCCTATATCATCTTACATCCCCCCAATAAATAGTGACTGTCTATATCATCTTACATCCCCCCCCAATAAATAGTGACTGTCTATATATCTTACATCCCCCCAATAAAATAGTGAGTGTCTATATCATCTTATATCCCCGCCAATAAATAGTGACTGTCTATATCACTTACATCCCCCCCAATAAATAGTGACTGTCTATATCATCTTACATCCCCCAATAAATAGTGACTGTCTATATCATCTTACATCCCCCAATAAATAGTGACTGTCTATATCATCTTACATCCCCCCCAATAAATAGTGACTGTCTATATCATCTTACATCCCCCCAATAAATAGTGACTGTCTATATCATCTTACATCCCCCCCAATAAATAGTGACTGTCTATATCATCTTACATCCCCCCAATAAATAGTGACTGTCTATATCATCTTACATCCCCCCAATAAATAGTGACTGTCTATATCATCTTACATCCCCCCAATAAATAGTGACTGTCTATATCATCTTACATCTCCCCAATAAATAGTGACTGTCTATATCCTCTTACATCCCCCAATAAATAGTGACTGTCTATATCATCTTACATCCCCCCAATAAATAGTGACTGTCTATATCATCTTACATCCCCCCAATAAATAGTGAGTGTCTATATCATCTTACATCCCCCCCAATAAATAGTGACTGTCTATATCATCTTACATCCCCCCAATAAATAGTGACTGTCTATATCATCTTACAACAGCCCCTCTGCCATTTGCCTGTGGGGGGGGGCAGCCATTACTGTTAGGAAGCAGTGCATCATGGGGGACAGGGACCAACTGCACATCTGTTGTTCTTCTCTTGCAGCAAAAGAGGAAGCTCCGCCTTTACATCTCCAATACATTTAATCCAGCTAAAGCAGATGCTGATGACTCTGATGGGAGCATTGCCTCCTGGGAACTGCGTGTGGAAGGAAAGTTACTGGATGATGTAAGTGAGGGGCCGCAAGGAGACATTGGCCCCTATTTATTGGGCCCCTGACTCATGTCCTTTATTCTTTTCTATGTGCAACTTGTGTTTCCACCGCTGCTGCAGAGATGTGTGGCAGCTCCCACTAGAGTAAGTCAGGCAGCAACTCAGAGTGGTCTCTCCAACCAGTTATAGATCAGCTTCTCAACATGTTTATATGGTCACGGCTTTGCTCTTCCCATAGTAACCGTTTCCCATATTCTGCTCTTCCCATAGTAACCGTTTCCCATATTCTGCTCTTCCCATAGTAACTGTTTCCCATACTCTGCTGTTTCCATAGTAACCATTTCCCATATTCTGCTCTTCCCATAGTAACGGTTTCCCATATTCTGCTCTTCCCATAGTAAAGGTTTCCCATATTCTGCTCTTCCCATAGTAACTGTTTCCCATACTCTGCTGTTCCCATAGTAACCGTTTCCCATATTCTGCTCTTCCCATAGTAACTGTTTCCCATATTCTGCTCTTCCCATAGTAACGGTTTCCCATATTCTGCTCTTCCCATAGTAACCATTTCCCATATTCTGCTCTTCCCATAGTTACCATTTCCCATATTCTGCTCTTCCCATAGTAACTGTTTCCCATATTCTGTTGTTCCCATAGTAACCGTTTCCCATATTCTGCTCTTCCCATAGTAACCGTTTCCCATATTCTGCTCTTCCCATAGTAACTGTTTCCCATATTCTGTTGGTCCCATAGTAACCGTTTCCCATATTCTGCTCTTCCCATAGTAACCGTTTCCCATATTCTGCTCTTCCCATAGTAACTGTTTCCCATATTCTGCTCTTCCCATAGTAACTGTTTCCCATATTCTGCTCTTCCCATAGTAACCGTTTCCCATATTCTGCTCTTCCCATAGTAACCGTTTCCCATATTCTGCTCTTCCCATAGTAACTGTTTCCCATATTCTGCTCTTCCCATAGTAACTGTTTCCCATATTCTGCTCTTCCCATAGTAACTGTTTCCCATACTCTGCTCTTCCGATAGTAACTGTTTCCCATATTCTGCTCTTCTCTTAGTAACTGTTTCCCATATTCTGCTCTTCCCATAGTAACTGTTTCCCATACTCTGCTCTTCCGATAGTAACTGTTTCCCATATTCTGCTCTTCTCTTAGTAACCATTTCCCATATTCTGCTCTTCCCATAGTTACCATTTCCCATATTCTGCTCTTCCCATAGTAACTATTCCCATATTCTGCTCTTCCCATAGTAACTGTTTCCCATATTCTGTTGTTCCCATAGTAACCGTTTCCCATATTCTGCTCTTCCCATAGTAACCGTTTCCCATATTCTGCTCTTCCCATAGTAACTGTTTCCCATATTCTGTTGTTCCCATAGTAACCGTTTCCCATATTCTGCTCTTCCCATAGTAACTGTTTCCCATATTCTGCTCTTCCCATAGTAACTGTTTCCCATATTCTGCTCTTCTCTTAGTAACTGTTTCCCATATTCTGCTCTTCCCATAGTAACTGTTTCCCATACTCTGCTCTTCCGATAGTAACTGTTTCCCATATTCTGCTCTTCCCATAGTAACCGTTTCCCATATTCTGCTCTTCCCATAGTAACCGTTTCCCATACTCTGCTGTTCCCATAGTAACTGTTTCCTATTCCGGTTCCTCAATGTTCCTCTTTGTGTAACAGACCCTTTATGAAGTCGCCCCTTTATCCAGTCAAACTGCCATATTGCCTATTCCGTGTGTTTGTTGGTTCTTGAGGACCAGAGTCATAGGAGGGGCCCTTAGCAGCGCAGGAACACTTTGGCCCCCAATTGCAGTGGAAGAAACATAAAAGTTTCATTTCTTGGTGGAACACTGGGAGCTCTGGCTGAAAACACCAGTTGGGGGCTTTATACTGTACCCCCTTTCTCACTAGTTACTCACCCACTGTCTCCTTTTTCTCTCAGCCCAGTAAGATGAAGAGAAAATTCTCCTCCTTCTTCAAGAGTTTGGTCATCGAGTTGGATAAAGACTTGTATGGACCGGACAATCACTTGGTGGAGGTCTGTGGGGCAGAATGTGGGTGGGGGGCACAATGGCAAAGGGCAGGTTTGTGTATGTGAGGAGGGCAGATTAGAGTGTGAGCGATGGGGCAAAACATGTTATTGAGTTTTCTATCTTGTATTTAGTGGCACAGGACCCCGAGTACCCAGGAGACCGATGGGTTTCAGGTGAAAAGACCAGGAGATGTGAGTGTGCGATGCACCCTGCTACTAATGCTGGACTACCAGGTACTTACTACAATGTTACTCCTATTTACCCCTAATACTCTGTGCCCCCTGCTTCTAAAGCTGGACTACCAGGTACTTACTACAATATTACCCCTATTTACCCCTAATACTCTGTGCCCCCTGCTACTAATGCTGGACTACCAGGTACTTACTACAGTGTTACCCCTATTTACCCCTAATACTCTGTGCCCCCTGCTACTAATGTTAGACTACCAGGTACTTCCTACAATATTACCCCTATTTACCCCAATACTCTGTGCCCCCTGCTACTAATGTTGGACTACCAGGTACTTACTACAATGTTACCCCTATTTACCCCTAATACCCTGTACCTTCTGCTACTAATGCTGGACTACCAGGTACTTACTACAGTGTTACCCCTGCTATTAATGCTGGACTACCAGGTACTTCCTACAATGTTACCGCTATTTACCCCAATACCCTGTGCCCCCTGCTACTAATGCTGGACTATGATGCTGAATATCACTGCACTAACACTGATACAGTCAGTTAATCAGACAGTTGATTCCTCATTTAGGTCTATCCCAGAGATCCCACCAGTGTGAGTATTATTACTGTCACATCAGGAATTGTATTAATCACCCCACTTTTCCTTTAGCCCCCACAGTTCAAGCTGGACCCCCGCCTGGCACGTCTCCTGGGCCTTCACACCCAGACCAGAGCAGTCATCATCCAGGCTCTATGGCAGTATATAAAGAGCAACAAACTGCAAGACTGTCATGATAAGGAATATATAACTGGGGACAAGTACTTCCAGCAGGTACCCCCATCTGTCAGCAGCCAACTGTCACCTGGTCTGACACCCCTACCCCTCATTGTACTGATATAGTCTCTCTGTCTGACACCCCTACCCCTCACTCTACTGATACAGTCTCTCTGTCTGACACCCCTACCCCTCACTGTACCAATAGAATCACCTGGTCTGGCACCCTACAGCCAGTCCCCTACTTCATGAAAACTGTACCCCTACTTAGAACATTTCGGTAATACTGTGATCCCCTGTTGTTGACTAAAGAGCAGCCATGTGTAACTCGCACAGCTTCACTCATCATTTAAACCCCATGAACAACTACACACTCTGTGTAAGTCACTAGTACCTACCTGTGCACTCTTCACTGTCTCCTCCTCCAGCCACTGTGTCCTGCACTCACCTGTGCTCTCTACTTCTCTCCAACACTCTCTTTCTGATTTGCTTTCTCTCTCTCTCACTGTCATGACCCTCAGATATTTGACTGTCCCAGAGTAAAGTTCTCGGAGATACCGCAGAGACTGACAAACCTGCTTCTGCCCCCCGACCCGATTGTCATCAACCACATCATCAGGTACAAAATATACAACTAAACTCTACTTACTGCACTTATCCCTAGTAACTGTGACTGTGAGCTTATCCCTAGTAACTGTGACTATGAGCTTATCCCTAGTAACTGTCCTCTGACTGTCAGCTTATCCCTAGTAACTGTGACTATGTGCTTATCTCTAGTAACTATGCTCTGACTTTGCATTTATCCCTAGTAACTGTGCTCTGACTGTGAGCTTGTCTCTGCTAACTGTGACTGTGAGCTTTTCCCTAGTAACTGTGACTATGTGCTTATCTCTAGTAACTGTGCTCTGACAGTTAGTTTATCCCTAATGGTAGAATGACGTTTTTGTTACATGTGCTGTACAAGCAGTAGAAGTTGTAGTGTTGGTGCAATTCAGTGCAATTTATGTTACTCAGTGTTCTGACTAGACGTTTAACCCATTTAAAAAAACAGTTTATTCTTCTTGGTGAACCTCTATATTGATCACCCCTGTCTGTTTTACTTGGCCAGCGTTGACCCCACAGACCAGAAGAAAACTGCCTGTTATGATATTGATGTGGAGGTTGAAGATCCTCTGAAGAGTCAGATGAGCAGCTTCTTGCTCTCTACAGCCAATCAGCAAGAGATTTCTTCCCTTGATAACAAGGTACCTCTTGGGCCCAAACCCCCAAAAGCTGTAACCCCTGTAGCATTTATTTACCACTGCTCATGTGTAGTAGGGCTAATCCCAGAGAGAAAGGTAGACAGGCCCTGAGTAAGTCATACCCTATGCAGGCGTTATATGGAGTGGGATTATGGGTAGTGGTAGTTTGGGTTTAAGGTTAGATTTGGCAGTCTGGACTGTTACTTATTTCATTCTTTTCTCTTTCATCAATGAAATACATATAAAAGGCTACTCTCTCCATTATACACACTGTAGTTAGGTATCTAGGGACATGTAAGGACACATAGGGCTTTACCAACACTTAACTTATTCATATGTTATGTCTGTAACTCCCTGCAACTCTCTCTGACTCTCCCTGCAACTCTCTGTGACTCCCTGCAACTCTCTGGAACTCCCTGCACCTCTCTGTAACTCCCTGCAACTGTCTGTGACTCCCTGCATGTGATCTTGTAGTTCTCTGCACACAAACATAATGAAATTAGATACTGGCAGTTACAGGCAAACTAAATCCACAGCCATTGTGGCTGAATTGGAGAATTAGTGATGTGCAGGAGAGCAGGGAGGCAGTGATATGGGTGTGGGCTAGTTGGGAGGCTGATAGCCACATTGGAGGCAGACATGCAGCAGTGGAGGCAGGGCGGAGCTGCAGGGAAAGACTATGCGTGACATCATTGACAGCTCCTCAAGCCCCTCCCACAGGTGCCCGCCAACTCCTCCCTCGTTAGAAGCAATACTATTCCCTCGAGATATTCAGGAGATTCTGGAGCCGGCAGTGTCGGACTGGCCCACAGGGATACCAGGAAAACTCCCCGCGGCCCTGGGGTCAGTGGCCTCTTTGTTTCTAACCATTTGGCCTATTTTATGGTCATTCCCTATTTCTTTAAGGGGAAAAAATGTGTAATAATGGAAGAATATAGTAAGTAGATATAAAAGACTTGGAGAATAAAAAGGTTTAGTGAGTAGAGGAGAAATAATATTTGGAAAGTGGGCCCACGCTCTAAGGCTTTCTGGTGGGCCCCTCACATCCCAGTCTCAAGTTCACCTTTACTAACTGGTCTTAAACCCAAAGGAACTGAAATAAAACCGAGGCTTCAGTTTAACATTCGTTTCCAAGTGCATTCCTAAAATGTGTGGGGCAATGTCCCCTTTAATACTGGAGCTTTGCTCAGTTCTGTACAAGAGAGAATGGGGGCTCCATGAAACCCAATACTTACAGGAATATTCCATTGGCAAATCCCGGCATTTATGTTCCGATAAGGTAAAATGAACTGATCAATGTCGTGTTGTACAAAAGGACCAGCCGCCTTCTCCCACCAAATGAGCCAACAGTTGGCCTTTCTGTACGGCACAAAAAAGGTGTAAAGTTATCATAAAATTATCCTTTTCTTTCATTCCGTTTCATTAGTAACATTTTCTAAGAAATGGTCGTGTCCTTGTATAGAGGGCTCTGCTTTATTTCTTGGACTCTGGGGACTTGCTGGACTTCTAATATATCTCTATGTATCTCTATGTAACCCGGCCACATGTGCATAATGCTGCCAGATTCCCATATACTTCCCATATACTTCCCATATACGTCCCATATACTTCCCATATACTTCCCATATACGTCCCATATACTTCCCATATACTTCCCATATACGTCCCATATACGTCCCATATACTTCCCATATACTTCCCATATACATCCCATATACTTCCCATATACTTCCCATATACGTCCCATATACTTCTCATATACTTCCCATATACTTCCCATATACTTCCAATATACTTCCCATATACGTCCCATATACGTCTCATATACTTCCCATATACTTCCCATATACTTCCCATATACGTCCCATATACTTCTCATATACTTCCCATATACTTCCCATATACTTCCCATATACTTCCATATACGTCCCATATACGTCCCATATACGTCCCATATACGTCCCATATACTTCCCATATACTTCCCATATACTTCCCATATTCTTCCCATATACTTCCCATATACTTCCCATATACTTCCCATATACTTATATTGAAGGTTCTGTGGCATCTCCCACCCCAAACATTGCGGGTGCCCCCTCCAGCTCGTCCCTCTTTTATGGTCTCTAGCTGGGACACCTGCCTATGAGGTTGCACCATTTAGAGCATAAAGATCCTATATTAGAGCATCATTTCAACTGTAAATCTGGGCCAAATCAGAAGGAAAAATAATACCCAGGTATAGTTCCCAATTCATCAGCAAATCCCCTGCAAATCCAGAAAGTTGTATCTTTGCCATGAATTGTAACATCCCGATGTGTTTGGGATTCTACAGTTACTCATTATTCATCATTCACTTCTGGATTTATTCATCATTCATTATCAGGGATGCAACGAATCCAGAATCCTTCTGCCAAACCAAACCTCAATCCTCATTTGCATATGCAAATTAGGGGTGGGAGGAGGATGGAGGTCTGTGAATGACCCTCATACAGAGAGAGAATGGACAATCTGAAGGACAGGAACCCCAAAAGAGTTGAATTTGAAGGCTGACAGAATAGGTTTGAACTGACAGTGAGAGGAGAAATCCGACTCCCCCACCTCGTCCAGTGATTGGGGGGGAGTGAGAGAAAGAGAGACCCCCAAGTGCAGCCTCAATGTTGGTATCATTGTAGGAAAGTCGGGTGTCAGTAGAAGAAGATTAATTTTATGTGGATTTGTTCCAGTTTCATTGCACAGAGCTGATACCAGAGGGGTATTTATTCAAGGGCAGAACATAAGGGGCAGCCTCGGCTTTTATCTGCTCCTCACATAGACTTATAGCAGAACATGCTCCAATGCTGTACCAGGGTGTGTGTCTGCCTCTGCCTCTGCTTTACTCACCCACAAACTTAACCAGAGCTAATTGGCAGCACATTCTCAGCTTGAGTCTCTGCACCTCCATTTCTGGTGTAACCCCAAGTTCTCCCTCTCTTTCTGCAGATCCACGAAACCATTGAATCAATTAATCAGCTGAAAATTCAAAGAGATTTCATGCTGAGCTTCTCCCGAGACCCGAAGGGCTATATACAGGACTGGCTACTGTCCCAGAGCAGGGACCTGAAGGTAAAGCCTGACCGCAGGACTTCAGGAGCAGCGCACCTCTCCCTGTACACAGTGTGGCGACCCCTCGGGGCAGTTACATAGGGGCATTGTCCTGCCTGTGCTAAATAGGCATTAAGGCCTGGAGCAATGGTAAACACGGGGTTGTCCCCCACATTTCCACTGAGATCAGTGTGCCAGACAATGCAGTCATGTGGCCTGACTCTCCAGTGTATTCTCATGGGATTAGGGAATTTCACTCATCTCCACGCTGGGGCACTGATGTGTGTGTGACCTTCCTAATCTCTATTACCTTCCTTTGTAATCTCTTTCCTCCCCTTCCTTCCAAATCTCTCTCTCTCACTCCTCCCCTTCCTTCCTAATCTCTCTCTCCTCCCATTCCTTCCTAATCTCTCTCTCATTCCTCCATAATCTCTCTCTTTCCTTCCTAATCTCTCTCCTCTCCTTCTCTTTAATCTCTCTCTCCTCCCATTCCTTCCTAATCTCTCTCCCCCCCTCCTTCTTAATCTCTCTCTCTCTCTCTCTCTTACCCTTCCTTCCTAATCTCTCTCTCCTTCCTTCCTAATCTCTCTCATTCCTTCCTAATCTCTCTCTCCTCTTTCCTTCCTAATCTCTCTCCTCTCCTTCTCTTTAATCTCTCTCTCCTCCCATTCCTTCCTAATCTCTCTCCCCCCTCCTTCTCTCTCTCTCTCTCTCTCTCTCTCTCTCTCTCTCTCTCTCTCTCTCTCTCTCTCTCTCTTACCCTTCCTTCCTAATCTCTCTCTCCTTCCTTCCTAATCTCTCTCTCCTCTCCTTCCTTCTTAATCTCTCTCTCCTCCCTTCTTTACAAATCTCTCTCTCTCTTACCCTTCCTTCCCAATCTCTCTCTCCTCCCCTTCCTTCCTAATCTCTCTCTCCTTCCTTCCTAATCTCTCTCTCCTCTCCTTCCTTCTTAATCTCTCTCTCCTCCCTTCTTTACAAATCTCTCTCTCTCTTACCCTTCCTTCCCAATCTCTCTCTCCTCCCCTTCCTTCCTAATCTCTCTCTCCTTCCTTCCTAATCTCTCTCTCCTTCCTTCTTAATCTCTCTCTCCTCCCTTCTTTACAAATCTCTCTCTCTCTTACCCTTCCTTCCCAATCTCTCTCTCCTCCCCTTCCTTCCTAATCTCTCTCTCCTCTCCTTACTTCTTAATCTCTCTCTCCTCCCTTCTTTACAAATCTCTCTCTCTCTCTCTCTTACCCTTCCTTCCTAATCTCTCTCTCCTCCCCTTCCTTCCTCTAATCTCTCTCTCCTTCCTTCTTAATATCTCTCTCTCTCTCCTCCCCTTCCTTCCTAATCTCTCTCTCTTTCCTCCCCTTCCTTCCTAATTTCTCTCTCCTCTCCTTCCTTCCTAATCTGTCTCTCCTCTCCTCCCTTCTTAATCTCTCTCTCCTCCCCTTCCTTCCTTCCTAATATCTCTCTCTTCCCCTTCCTTCCTAATCTCTCTCTTTCTCTCTCTCTCTCTCTCTCCTCCCCTTCCTTCCTAATCTCTCTCTCCTCCCCTTCCTTCCTAATTTCTCTTACCTCGCTTCCTTCCTTTCTAATGTCTCTCTCTCCTCCCCTTCTTTCCTAATCTCTCTCCTCCCCTTCCTTCCTAATGTCTCTCTCTCCTCCTCTTTGTTAGTAATATGTGCTGCATTCTCTGTTGGTTCTGCTCCTCTCTGTTTATCTGCTTTCCTTTCTCCATACGTTTCCCGTGTGGTCCTTTGGACAATCCATTGAGCTCACAGTTGAACACATGAGCCAAGTGGTAGAACAAGTCTAATGTCTTTATTGGCCCATGATGCTCTGCTTCTCTGCAGTAATATCCTCCGGACTCCTTCACTTATTCCACTTCCCTTTTTGTTTCTATCTCCTCTTCCTCATACTTTAAGTTCTTCAAGGCAGGGACCTCATTGCAACTGTGTATTGATACAACTAGAACTTACACATTTACACAGTCCCCCACTCCTTTTTCCTCTTTCAGATCATGACTGATGTGGTGGGAAATCCGGAGCAGGAGAGGAGAGCCGACTTCTATCAGGAGCCCTGGTCCCAGGAGGCCGTGAGCCGTTACTTTTATTGCAAGGTGAGGAGGAATGAGTGAGCGCTGATAGACATGTAGTGTGAGTGAGGGCAGTGAGTGTGTAATGCTGGGGATTTACATGGAAAACATTGCAGGATCAGTCCTTCAGCCTTAGTAGCAGGAATATCTAGCTAGACAATCAGTTGTATGAAAAGAACAAATCTATCTGAAATATCACCCTAACTAACCTTCACATTAGGCCCCTACCCTACGGGTGCCATCAGCAGTGTTGTAGCTGATCCAGAGGAACCTGACGCTACTTTGTTATCGCTATACTCAAATCCTCTGCTACAGCTCAGGGCACATCAGATGGATGCCAAAGACCTAATAGCCATTGAAGTGCAGGGAACATCGTATCAATTGCCCTACAGGCTGCTGGGGGAGAATCACCCTGAAACTGGAAGCAAAAAGGGAACACAAAGGGATTTGCTGGGATTTTTCCTAAAAATGAGTTCTCAGGAGTCTGAAAGACAAGCCTCCCTGGGGAGCAGAATGAATGTTTTGCCCATTTCCCACATGACTCGTGGAGACTACAGCCCCTTTACCCCATATCCTGCATGTTGACTGGCCCCAAACCCCAGGGGAGGCTCTAGGCACAGCACAGTATGGCAGCCCTGGATTAGAAGGATAACTTTAGTCTCAGGATTTAAGTCTTGGTATTTCACCCCTTGTCTTGGTTGTAGATCCAGCAGCGCAGACAGGAGTTGGAGCAATCCCTGGGAGTGAGGAACACGTAGAGGCTCCTCTGGTCTCTTCTTCATGACAAGTCCGTTACGTGGGCCCCGCGCAGCTTCTCATTGTCCCGGATCTTTCATGTCATTTGTTTTTTCCTTCAGTCACATTTGGGAACAGTTGGCTCCTCTCTTCCCTCCTCTCACACCCCACAGTGGGGCTTTAACAAGGTCACATGACTTTTATACACATGGACTGTGCCATTCCTACAACCTGTAAGTGGCCCATGTAGAAAGGGGAACCCAACCCCTCTGTGATTTCCGCTATGTCCCTGATAGTCAGCATTGTGCCCCACATCATGCCTCTTCTACTGCGCCGTGCCTTGGGGTCATGTGATGCCAACGCTCTCATAAATGGATCAGTATTATGTATTCATGAACTGGGCCTCATTGTAGCCTCCAGCCTATTGTATTGCATTGTGCCATGATGCTATTACTGTATCACTACCCAGGGGGCTGGGTCCCTCTGCACTGCTAGCCACCATCACTGCTTGTGCCATGGACTACTGGTCCCTCTGCACTGCTAGCCCCCATCACTGCTTGTGCCATGGACTACTGGTCCCTCTGCACTGCTAGCCACCATCACTGCTTGTGCCATGGACTACTGGTCCCTCTGCACTGCTAGCCACCATCACTGCTTGTGCCATGGACTACTGGTCCCTCTGCACTGCTAGCCACCATCACTGCTTGTGCCATGGACTACTGGTCCCTCTGCACTGCTAGCCCCCATCACTGCTTGTGCCATGGACTACTGGTCCCTCTGCACTGCTAGCCACCATCACTGCTTGTGCCATGGACTACTGGTCTCCACACCAGGTGGCACAGCCATCACCACAATGTTGCCTGGTCTTTTCTCACTGATTAATTTCTACCACTGGCTATTTACATACACAGGCTGGGCAGGAACAAGGGGTTGGTATGGGGGGCTCCTCATATTTAGGTGATTCAGTTAGACCATGTAACATTGGGATGGGAAAGTGGGTGGGGCAGGAACAAGGGGTTGGTATGGGGGGCTCCTCATACCTCCCTTTATCTTCTCTGACACATTAATGGGGGGAGATACAAAGGGCAGAAGGAATCTCCACGCTTTTATCTAGTGATTCATTACGTCTTTGGGGCAAATCTCGGGGGAAGTGCCAGGGGCTCCTTTAGAGGAAATATGAGGGGCAATTTGAGTTGTGACCTAATCACTGTATTATGATGTAATAGGGCAGCTGGGAATTGGGGACCATGTGTTCCAAGAGTCTCTGGGGCTTTGGTAATGTGTCGGGGGGTGGGTGGGTTAGTGTTATGGGATTGGGTAGAGAAGAGTCTAAGGGTGGGTGGGTGGGTGGGGGTTTAGCAGGAGACCTCATGGTGTTCAGGTGATAAACTTGTCAGTATTAATGATCAGTGGTAGGTGAGTATTAGTAACAATATTATTGTGTTTCTTACTGTATCTTCTGCTGTTGCTTCTGTATGTGTAACGTCACCCAGTGACACCCCAATAAATCTCATTTCTACTAGCGTTTTGCCTCATTTAATCCCTACATACGGGGGTGTCTGTATAGTGATGTCTAATTCCCCCGTCACCCCATGTAAAGCTGTGAATATGGGGCCCTACTGTGTTACTATCAAATGATATGTTATATCCCCACAGAGGAGGCACGGCCATTGGCGACCCCCCAACTCATCTGTATAGAATACTGGGGGGGGCACATTCATTCAAGGGATCTGCGTTTCCATCTCTTTATGAATGAAAGCAAATTCCAAGTAGTGATAAATTATTTCCCGGGGGGGGGGCACCTTATATTTAAATTGTTATTCTGTATTTAGTGCAGGAAAAACATTCACAATATTTCAGCACATTCATTAGATGAAGTCGTTTGTGCCGGAACTTGTTCTCTTTGTTTTTCCTGCAATAAATACAGAAGAACAATTTAGATGTAACAGACTCTCCGGGTTATTGTGAGACAAAGACAAACACAGGGAGAACTCACAGACCTTATGGATCATCCACTTGTTGTGCCGCCACGTGAAAAACGCGCCCGATACGTACAGCCGCCACGTACAATTATTAGACACGAGGCACCAGCAGTCGTTAAATTCCATATTTTATTGATTCTTCAGTAGAAGGTTGAGCAGGACATGTATCCCAAAATCACGCTTGACGCGTTTCGTGGACTAAGCCACTTTCTCAAAAGCTCTCCCGGTAATACTGTTTTATATATATATATATATATATATATATATATATATATATATATATATATATATACAGTAGTAATGGATCAGCACACTCATTTTAGAAGTGATTAAAGTGTCTTTATTGGTAACACAGCATTGTTATCCGAAGTTTCGGTCCTACCTGGGGACCTTTCTCAAGGGTGGGACCGAAACGTCGGATAACAATACTGTGTTACCAATAAAGACACTTTAATCACTTCTAAAATGAGTGTGCTGATCCATTACTACTGCATATTATGAACATTGATCGTGCACCTCTACTCTATTGGAGATCGAGTGCGGACACCCAAAGCAACTCTATATATATATATATATATATATATCCATTCCGAAAGGAATTTGTAGAACAGCATAGGACTTACGTTTTGGCTCCATCAGAAGTCTTTCTCAAAGTGGCGTCTGATGGAGCCGAAACATTAACCCTATATTGTTCTACAAATAAACTTCACATTCTTCACTTCAAGTCCTGCGACTGCTGATCCTTTTGGAATGGATGGAAATGGTTCAGTGATTGTGCACTCAGATATACGAACACTTTATACCAGAGTAGAAACGCCTTCCAACTGGTATATTTATATTTATATATATATTTCGGTAGGTTTATATATATATATATATATGTTGCTGGTATGTTTAAATATTTATATATATTATATATATATATATATGTTGCTGGTATGTATATATATATATATATATATACGTATATGTTGCTGGTATGTTTATATATATATATATATATATGATTTGCTGTATGTATATATATATATATATATACGTATATGTTGCTGGTATGTTTATATATATATATATATGTTGCTGGTATGTTTATATTTATATATATATACGTATATGTTGCTGGTATGTTTATATATATATATATATATATATATATGTTGCTGGTATGTTTATATTTATATATATATATATATGTTGCTGGTATGTTTATATTTATATATTGCTACTTGGAAGTTTCACTTCCTGACACGGGGGCTGTAACCTGTTGAGGGGCACTGGGATTATATTTATATAATATTAACAAAAGCAAATTGCCACCCTAGGGGCAACAGAAAATACCTCCCCACCTGAACCAATGGAATCGCTTTCATAATGTTTATTCTAATGAGTCAGGAGGGGAAGGTATTTTTGGACACTTTGGGGCACATTTACTTAGTTCGAGTGAAGGAATAGAATTAAAAAAAACGTCAGATTCCGAATGATTTTTTTGGCTACTTCGACCATCGAATTGGCTACTTTGACCTTCAACTTAGAAACTAAAAATCATTCGACTATTCGACCATTCGATAGTCGAAGTACTGTCTCTTTAAAAAAAACTTTTAAATACTACCGTCCCCCTAGGCTTTCTAACAAATTTTTGGTCGAAGGAAAAATCGTTCGATCGATGGATTAAAATCCTTTGAATCGTTCGATTCGAAGGATTTAACGATTTAACGATTTTTCCTTCGATCATTTGACCGAACGAATTGCGGTAAATCCTTTGACTTTGATATTCGAAGTCGAAGGATTTAACTTCGACAGTCGAATATCGAGGGTTAATTAACCTTCGATATTCGACCCTAAGTAAATGTGCCCTGGAGTCTCTCGCAGGAAATTGCCCCCGGGAACTGGAGAGAAAGAAGTTAAAGTGGACCTGTCACCCAGACACAAAAATCTGTATAATAAAAGTCCTTTTCAAATTAAACATGAAATCCAATTTCTATTTTTTATTAAAGCATTCATAGCTGTTGTAATCTCATTTAAACATCTCAGCTGTCAATCAAATATTGTCTGCCCCTCCTCTATGCCAGTGACATAGAGGAGGGGCAGACAATTACTTTCACTTTCCATTCAGCACTTCCTACATGTCACTGCTCTCCCCACATTCCCCCAGTTCTCTTCACCATTTAATTGTGTAGTCAGGACATGGGGATGGACATCAGGTCCCCCATTCTGGTGCACAAACAAGATTCTGAGATGATACAAGTCTTGTCTTAATAACAGTGTCCACAAAATGGATGCTGCCTTCTTGCTATAATTTTGAAATCCCAGACTGAAGGAAGCAAGATTCAAATAATTTATATAGTGTAATTAAAGTTCATTTTGCTTGACTAATGTGATAAAATAGGATTTTGAATAATTTTTTTGGGTGACGGGTCCCCTTTAATGGGAAAGAAGAGAAAGGCATTTAATAACTACAAATCTGTAGGGACGAAGCTGCATTTAATGAATATAAACACTGTAATAAATGTTGTAAATCAGCAATCCGGAAGGCTAAGAAAAGAAATGAAGAGTTAATTGCGATGGAGGAGAAAACTAACCCTAAAAAGTTTTTTTAAATATATTAATAGTAAAAAGATGCAGGTTGAGAGTGTTGCTCCATTAAATAATGGTACCAGTCTGGTTGTAACAGATACAGAAAAGACAAATGTGTTAAATCAGTTCTTTTCTTCAGTGTATACAATAGAGGAGTGTGAGTTCCCAGGCTCACTTTATAGCTGCACTAATGGCTCAGCTCAATCTAGTCAGTGGCTGACTCAGGATATGATTCATAAAGCTTTAATACAAATTAATGTAAACAAGTCTCCAGGGCCTGATGGCATACACCCCCGGGTTCTAAGAGAGCTTAGTTCAGTTTTAGACCAGCCCCTATTTCTGATTTTCTCAGATTCACAGGAGGGAGCCAATGAGATTAGAGGAGGGAAAGGGGTGTTACAAGGAGAGCTGGGAAGTGAATCAGTGGTACAGGCTGATACATTAGATAGGTACAAGGAAGGGTCGGATGCTTTATTCACCAGTAGCTCCTCCCAGCAGACAGGAGGGAGCCAATGAGATTAGAGGAGGGAAAGGGGTGTTACAGGGAGAGCTGGGAAGTGAATCAGTGGTACAGGCTGATACATTAGATAGGTACAAGGAAGGGTCGGATGCTTTATTCACCAGTAGCTCCTCCCAGCAGACAGGAGGGAGCCAATGAGATTAGAGGAGGGAAAGGGGTGTTACAGGGAGAGCTGGGAAGTGAATCAGGGGTACAGGCTGATACATTAGATAGGTACAAGGAAGGGTCGGATGCTTTATTCACCAGTAGCTCCTCCCAGCAGACAGGAGGGGGCCAATGAGATTAGAGGAGGGAAAGGGGTGTTACAGGGAGAGCTGGGAAGTGAATCAGTGGTACAGGCTGATACATTAGATAGGTATAAGAAGGGGTTGGATGGTGTTTAGCAAGTGAGGGAATACAGGGATATGGGAGAGAGCTCATAGTACAAGTTGATCCAGGGACTGGTCCCATTGCATCTTGGGAGTCAGGAAGGAATTTTTCCCCCTCTGAGGCAAATTGGAGAGGCTTCAGATGGGTTTTTTGATTTCTCTGGATCAACTGACAGTTAGGCAGGTTAAAAAAAAGTTAAAAGGTTGAACTTGATGGACGTGTGTCTTTCTTCAACCTAACTTACTATGTTACTGATAAATGTTCAAGTCAATTTCTCTCAGATTTATCCTGCGACGCTAACATTTTTCTTGCCCTCTGGCACGAGAATCTTCAATGATCCCAAAGAGGCATCAACTTTTGTTAACCATTTGTTAAATAAGGAGATTGGAAATCTTACTTCTGAAGACACTACGGTTTTTAAAAACTCCTCCTCCTCTAAAGTTCAATTACTAGGAAGATTAACCCCCCTCATTCCAGTGAAGAGGATATGATTTAGGACACTTGATTTCTGATATTAAAAGGGTTATGTTCATATGTTAGTAAGTAAGTAGTAAGTGTTGCATTCTCTGTTTATTTTGTTCTCTATGGGCACATCTGCACTTTATCATGTTCTTTATCATGTTCTTACTACTATAATGTAACAATGATACACCATCATGTGTGACGTTTAGTATTATTTACTGAACATATTACATCTGCTGAGTGTGTCTTGTCCTGTCCTGCACCACTTGCACATTTTTGCACTTTTTGTCTGTTGTCCGGTACATCTATGTTGTGTTGTGTAGCCCCAGGGTCCTAGAGGAACGTTGTTTCATTTCACTGTGTACTGTACAAACGTATCTGGATGAAATGACAATAAACTCACCCTTGACTTGACTCTTGAAAATTCTAATTTTGAGCTAATTTTTGTGTACTTCGACTAGGGAATAGTCCAAATTTAATTCAAATTTGAAAAAAATTAGAATATTGAAATTTATCATGTACTGTCTCTTTAAAAATTCGACTTCGACTATTCGCCATCTAAAACCTGCCGAATTGCTGTTTTAGCCTATAGGGGCCTTCTAGAACCTATTTGGAGTAAATTATTGGACTTTGATTCGAATTCGATCGAATGCGATATTACTTTGATTTGTACGATTCGAATTCAGACGAATTCAACGAATACAGACTATTTACCTGCAAAAAAAAAAATAGATATTTTTTTTTTAAATACATTTTGGTTGGTCTTTTTTCATTTGAATTTCAAAGTTTTTTTTACATTTGAAATTTCGACCCTTGATAAACCTGCCCCTAAATGTCCATTCTAGGGAATCTAAACTTTTACATGATTTCTTTAAGGTCACAAATCTAAATGGTGTTTGGAGACTTTTCCATCCAACTGAGAAGGATTTTATATCTATAGGATACTATAGGAAATAGAATAGACTATATTTTAACTTCCAACAATATAATAAATAAAATGATAAAATCTGACATAGGTAACACTGATATTTCGGACCATGCACCAGTATTACTTATGGTTTATGTCTGGAAACATTCATTTTTATGCCACGGATTTGTTATTCACAAACTCTTTTTATGTCAGCTAAACTCTTATTGAAAACCTCAGACTTGGGACATTTTTCCTCCTTTTTCATTTTTACCAAGGGAAAGGCTGACATATTAATGAAGGATTTAACTGACCACATTGATAAGATTAATTCCCTGGCCAGAGTTTACAGAAAAACTTGAGTTACTGGAATCTGATAGATATAATTGTCTAGCTTGCCAATGTGGCCTTTAACTCACTAATAAACTCTGGGATGTATATGGGAAAGATAAACATCTATTATTAGACATCTCATCTAAATGGTCCAATTTTGAACAAAATGTGCCTCCTTCTCATCTCATTTAGGGGCTGATTCACTAATTTCGAGTGAAGGATTCGAAGTTAAAAAACGTTGAATTTCGAAGTTTTTTTTGGGCTACTTCGACCATCGAATGGGCTACTTCGACCTTCGACTACGAATCGAAGGATTCGAACTAAAAATCGTTCGACTATTCGATAGTCGAAGTACTGTCTCTTTAAAAAAAACTTCGACCGCCTAGTTCGCCATCTAAAAGCTACCGAACTCAATGTTAGTCTATGGGGAAGGTCCTCATAGGCTTGGCTAACTTTTTTTGATCGAAGGATATTCCTTCGATCGTTGGATTTAAATCCTTCGAATCGTTTGATTCAAAGGATTTTATCGTTCGATCGAAGGAATAATCCATCGATCGTACTATCTGCGCTAAATCCTTCGACTTCGATATTCGAAGGATTTCAATTCCCGGTCGAATATCGAGGGTTAATTAACCCTCGATATTCGACCCTTAGTGAATCGGCCCCTAAGTCTATTTATGATTATAACAAAATGATCCTCTCTGGGAGTTGGACGGTTCAGCAGTTTAAACGGCTCCATTTTGGTTATGGAAAAATATATTGAAAGACAAGTCCTGTAGATCTTATTGATATTGCCCTAAATGTGGAGAACTGGATGTAATCTTATTTCACTGTTTTGGGTCTTGTCCCAAGATAAGTATTTATTGGAGTGAAGTTGCCAGATCTTCAAGTTAAAAACAAATATAAAGTTACCCCCCCCAGCTTTGCTTTTCTTGAACCCTGTTTGATCCATTATCCCAAGGAACTCAGAGATTGGTGGCTTTATTTATGGCTACTTCCAAGACAGTTTTATTCAGTCATTGGCTAAAGAAAGACTCTCCCCAATAGCAGATATTATTCCAAACCTTAATCAAGTGAGTTGTCAGCAATAAAAGCAAAAGCAGAGAAAGTTACGTTTGAGCCGTCATTCAAGGCTACACGTTCACTTTCATTTCAGACTTTTCATTCTAAAAACAAGGATCACATGTTTAAGATCCATATCTACTTTTAAGTAAACAATTGTGTTTTTCTGCCTTTTTCCTTTTCTTTATTGTTTTTGTTTACATCCAAAGTGTATACTTATATTTACAGTTATTGTTAGTTGTTTAATTCATTTGTTGAATTTATTGTATAATTTGTCTTTTCTATCTCCCTATTTATGGAGGACTAGATATTTGTAGTCAGTGTTGAGGATACATATTCTCGTTTCTGCATTGTGTTGAGATGCGTCTCAGAATTCTGCTTGTTTTCTTGCAAAACTTCAATAAAAAATGTTGAAAAGTTAAAAAAAAAAGGGAGCAGTCCAGTTCATACATCATGGTATTGGGTTTGTGAGGTTTCTTTATAGGAGTTTTGGGACATGTGCAGACACAATTCTTTTAAGTCCACTACCAAGAGACGTAACTGCCACAACCAACCCAGGCTGATATTTCCAGTTGGGTAACATACTAAACCAGGCGTTTTGGGGGCCGACTATACAGCCCCTGATTTGCAGAGGAAAAGGCCAGGGAGAGGGAACCACAGAGCCGACCCTGTGGCTGTCCTGGTTCCCCTACATTCATGGCCTCTGCTGTATGGTAGATACACCACTGATCTGTTGAAAGAGATGTACAGTCACCCCATTAAGTTAAGGGGTTCTGTTAGAAAGCAGAAGTACATTTCCTCAGCCCATACCTAAGCTGTTCCAGAAATGTAGCCGCCAGCCCTTTTGTTCTCTCAGAAAACACAGCTCAACCCCATTGGAAGGGAGAATACACATCCATACTCTCTTCTGATTGGCTCCTACTGCACACAGGACTGTAAAGGAGACCAGTCAGATTACTTTATAATCTGAGCAGGGACTGAAACCTGACCATGTATCTATAAAACAATAAGAAATAATGAATATTGGAAAAGTACTTGTTTTATGGGATGCTGACAGAACCCCTGAACTTCATGGGGTCACTATCCATCCCCTTTAATACAGAGATCATGGAGACCCATAGCAGCCTAAAGGGTTTATGCAACATCAGAGCCAGGATGGTGACCCCAGGATGACAGGTACCCCATGTTAGTTACAAAGCCCATTGGGGAATATATGATCATGTCATTCCAGTGACTGCTCATGGCTGGGCAGTTATTTGTGACTCATGAATCTCTGCTTTGGGTTTCATCCCATGGAAGTAACACAATGGATACAGGCTGGGGGCAAGAGGCTTGAGGAGCCTGTGGCCAAGATCATCTTTACAAGTACATTAGAGGACATTATAGACAAATAGCAGGGGACCTTTTTACCCATAAAGAGAATCACGTACCAGAGGCCTCCCCTTCAGACTAGAGGAAAAGAAGTTTCATTTGAAGGAACAGAGTAGGGGGTTCATCACAGTGAGGACAGTGAGGTTGGGGAATGCACTGCCGGGTGATGATTCAGTTAATGACTATAAGAGGGACTTGGATGATTTTTTGGACAGACATAATATCAAAGGCTATTGTGATACTAAACTCTATAGTTAGTATAGATATGGGTATATATCATTTATGTGACAGTAGGGAGGGGTGTGTGTATGGGGCTGGGTTTTCATTTGGAGGGGTTGGACTTGATGGACTTTGTCTTTTTTCAACCCAATTTAACTATGTAACTATCTTGGGTTCAGGTGCAGGATACATCTTGTTGCAATAAAGGACAACTTTCCTGTAAAAAAAAACATATGGTGCAGAATCACCAAGGACACATTATGGGTCAACAGGCACAGTAACATATGTGAACGTGATGTCTCAGCACTGTGACACCCATCTATTCAATGGTAATGTTTAGAGTGGAAACCTTCATCATGATGGTAAGAAGATTGCATTACGGGAAGTTCCATCTTTTATGGACCTTGGCATTGGGTGTGGACTGCAAGAAACCCCTGACGTTTTGCATTTATAGAGCGTGAGGATTCTTGTGGTGCAGGTAATTTAATGACAAATCAAACCCTAAGTTCTCCATGAAGAGGAGAAGCCACTCACCTTCCTACATCCAAATTCTGCCCAAAGCCAAGTGCTGGACCTTTTCTGTGTATCATAAAAGAATGAATGAAGGATCTTATTCAGCTCCTTCTCTGTGTTCTGCTTTTGCTGAGCAATTGCTCTTTCACCTTTACTTCTATATCATTATTTATTGGCAATAACAAGGGCACGAGGAGCTCTCTCTCCCGTAGCCACAACTAGAAGCCATGCAGCACTGAGGGTATAAAGCACTGAAAGATTGTTTTGGCAAAGCCTAAAATGCATTCAAATATATTAGGAAACACTTGTTTCTATGACAACATTCCTGTACATTTCTAATTTTCCAGTAGCAAGAACCACATTTCCATCAGTGCAATTGGCATTTTTTTTAGACAATGTGCATTAACGGTTCCTTAGTATTGTGCCACTCACAGCTCATATAACAACATATGTACAGTATACACTGATCTCTTGGAGTTATAGCCCCTGGCATATTGCTCTCATGGAGTTATAGCCCTGGGTCCGTTGCTCTCATGGAGTTATAGCCCTGGGTCCGTTGCTCTCATGGAGTTATAGCCCTGGGTCCGTTGCTCTCATGGAGTTATAGCCCTGGGTCCGTTGCTCTCATGGAGTTATAGCCCTGGGTCCGTTGCTCTCATGGAGTTATAGCCCCTGGTCCGTTGCTCTCATGGAGTTATAGCCCTGGGTCCGTTGCTCTCATGGAGTTATAGCCCTGGGTCCATTGCTCTTATGAAGGTTTTGGCCTGTGTACATACTGGTCTTATTGCGTTGGCCTACATTATTGCTTTGGTCTTCCCCAGTATGAAAGCTTTTGGAAGAAACCTGGCATGACCTACTGGTATTGGTCCAGGTCTGGTCATTTCTCCTGGCTTACAGTTGGCCAGTTTGTCCTATTACGTACTGTTTGTCTGTTCTTGCTCAAACAGAGCCATTGCAAGGTGACTCCTTGAGCCTAAAGACTCCAGGTTGCTAAGCACACAGCGGTGATATCCATCCCCAGACAAGTGAGAACTGCAAGGCCTCAGAGAGAACCTTTGGACAAGTGCTGGTTCCAGAGCCCGGAACACATGAAGTTCTGAGAAATGCAAGAACAGCTCTAGAAGTTCAGTGTAACCACCTTCTTCATCCTCTTCCTCCTCTCGTTCAACCCTTTCAGATAACATCTTTTGCCTGGCAGCCATGAAGTCTGAATTATAGAAGCAGAATTCGGATGAGGAGAAGTGGTCAAAATGGCCATTTTTCAGGGGATCTGGGGATGATGGAGGATCAAAGCTGTGGCGCACAATATCTGGGCTGAACTCCTGATAGTGGACAGGAGAGAAAACCTGCCAGGCTTTTATGGCATTCATCCGGCAGCGATTCACTGCCTCTGTGGTGACTTCACTCCATGCGCTCACCAGGAAAAAGAGCGTTTCCCTCGGATGTTTCTTGGAAACCACCTCCATGATCCCCACCTGGGATGGGCTCTCGCTTCGGACCTTGACTTGTTCTATATGTAAGTGGGAGAATCTTCTCTCCAGCTCTGAAAAAACTGCACGCACTTCTTCAAAGGCATCTGTTGTGTGCCCAGCAGAGCCCAAGTCATAAACCAGCACCACCGTGAGGGCCACATTTTCCTGTGTATCCAACATATTAGTGGCGAAGGCATCTAGGAATCCTGTAACATACGCAGTGTCTGTAGGTACCAGTGGTAGGATAAAGTGAGCACGGGTGGCTTCAGTAACATAGGGCATTGGAAGGATTTCAACCCGACCCAGTGGACGTAAGAGACTGAGACGCTTGTTCAGGACACCAACATGGCCTCTCTCTGTGGTTACTTGGAGCAGCAAATCCAAAGTGTACTCCATGCCACGAGTGGGATCAAAACGTCGGTAGCCATTGAGAAGATGCTGCAGGTGGAACCGAAGGAACGGGTTATACTGGCCATTAAGTTGTTCCACAGCCTCCTCCAGTATTTGCCGCACATCCAGCAGCCACACTCCCTGCAACAGGCACTTGGGGGCTCCATCATGGCAAGAGTACGTGTGGGTCTCTGTGAAGTACTCCCATGTCAGAAGGTCAAAACGAGATGTTGGGCTGAAGGGAGGGTTTATCCCCACTGGCCAAAACACATCGTCCCTCTGAGTCCAAGAGGAAAGGTTTCGGATCTCTGCCTGTGGGAGATGAGAAAATTGGGGGAACACAATGGAAAGCAAATTTGAATGCAGCCCAGAGGGAGCAATGATTGGACAAGAACACACAGAGAGGGACTTTAACAAAAGAGGAGAGCAAATGAGAGAGGACATGAGGGATGAGAAATGAGTGGAAAGTAATGGCCATCAAAAGAAAATTTCCCACCAGACATAAACATAGGAACAAAGTAAGTTAGGTTGAAGAACCATCAAGTTCAACCTTTTAACTCTTTTTTTTAACCTGCCTAACTGTCAGTTGATCCAGAGGAAGGCAAAAAGCCCATCTGAAGTCTCTCCAATTTGCCTCAGAGGGGGAAAAATTCCTTCCTGACTCCAAAATGCAATGGGACCAGTCCCTGGATCAACTTGTACTATGAGCTCTCTCCCATATCCCTGTATTCCCTTACTTGCTAAACACCATCCAACCCCTTCTTATACCTATCTAATGTATCAGCCTGTACCCCTGATTCACTTCCCAGCTCTCCCTGTAACACCCCTTTCCCTCCTCTAATCTCATTGGCTCCCTCCTGTCTGCTGGGAGGAGCTACTGGTGAATAAAGCATCCGACCCTTCCTTGTACCTATCTAATGTATCAGCCTGTACCCCTGATTCACTTCCCAGCTCTCCCTGTAACACCCCTTTCCCTCCTCTAATCTCATTGGATCCCTCCTGTCTGCTGGGAGGAGCTACTGGTGAATAAAGCATCCGACCCTTCCTTGTACCTATCTAATGTATCAGCCTGTACCCCTGATTCACTTCCCAGCTCTCCCTGTAACACCCCTTTCCCTCCTCTAATCTCATTGGCTCCCTCCTGTCTGCTGGAGGAGCTACTGGTGAATAAAGCATCCGACCCTTCCTTGTACCTATCTAATGTATCAGCCTGTACAACTGATTCACTTCCCAGCTCTCCCTGTAACACCCCTTTCCCTCCTCTAATCTCATTGGCTCCCTCCTGTCTGCTGGGAGGAGCAACTGGTGAATAAAGCATCCGACCCTTCCTTGTACCTATCTAATGTATCAGCCTGTACCACTGATTCACTTCCCAGCTCTCCCTGTAACACCCCTTTCCCTCCTCTAATCTCATTGGCTCCCTCCTGTCTGCTGGGAGGAGCTACTGGTGAATAAAGCATCCGACCCTTCCTTATACCTATCTAATGTATCAGCCTGTACCACTGATTCACTTCCCAGCTCTCCCTGTAACACCCCTTTCCCTCCTCTAATCTCATTGGCTCCCTCCTGTCTGCTGAGAGGAGCTACTGGTGAATAAAGCATCCGACCCTTCCTTATACCTATCTAATGCATCTGCCAGTACCTCTAAATCAGGGAAAGAATCCAACAGAATAAGGATTAGGAAGGTTAGGCTAATTGGTTTTAAGGTATAAGAATTAGGGTAGAAGGGTTAGGATAATAGGGTTAGGGTATAAGGTTTACAATATTAGGGTTATGGTATAAGGATTAGGAAATTAAAGTTAGGGTATTAGGGTAAAGGTATTAGGGTTAGGGTATATGAATTAAGGTATAAGGATTAGGATATTAGGGTTAGGGTATAAGATTTAGGGTATTAGAGTTAGGGTATTAGGGTTAGGATATTAGGGTTAAGATATTAGAGTTAGGGTATAAGGATTAGGGTATAGGATTATGGTATTGGGGTTAGGTTAATGGGGTTAGGTTATTACCAAGGCACTTAGCCAAGCATACATCAGATCAGAGAATAACACAGCAGGGGCAATCATGTAGAGGGGCTTTTGCAAAAATGACACCAGTGGGGTTAGAAGGGTTTAACAGGACCCCCTGCTGAGGAGCTTCATAAGCCCCCATGTATATTCACAGGAGCACGTTTAGTTGGGTTAGAGTTACACTGCTGTGCACCCTACTAACCTCTATTTGTTTCATGCCCTCTTATTTCCCCTTTATTTCCTTCACTGTCTGTTTGTTGCCTGTTTCATGTCTCCTGTGTCCCCTCCTGCCCCAAACAATTATCCAACAACTGGACAGACTGAAGCTCCATCAAACACAGCGGGTGCTGAGGGTTCCTGGGGTTCATGGGGTCTGGTCCCAGCGGCCTTGTGTTACATGCGGCCCAATAGGGACAGGTCTTTCTCCTGAAATGTAACTTCAGTCAAAGCATCTTTGTAACACGGGTGAGCTGGGGGCAAGTTTATAGGCGCCAGGTTCAGACCTGCGGGGTCTTATGTGAAGTGACACTAGGAGAGGGCAAAAGGTTTGACAAGAAAATGGCACTGATGGGAGGAGAAATAAGAATGAGGGAGGAGCTATATCATCCAGCAGCCAATCAGTACCTGTAGTTGCTGAATTCTGCTGTATGTTCTGTGCAGTCTAATCTGGCTGAGCCGCCGCTGCAGTTGGTACATTACGACTGGGTCCCTCACTGGATAAACAGAGACCGCCTCCCGCACGGACTCCTCTGCCAAGTTCTCCACATTCGTGTTTCTGGCGAGGTCCAGACTAGTGAAGTGCAGGTTCTGGAGAAACAAAAATGTGACCACAGGGCCAAGGTTCAGACTCGCTGTAAAGTCCATGTGATTCTTGGCTCTCAGCACTTTCTGTAGTACATAGAATTAGTAGAGCTACACAGGACTAAACTATAAGCTACAGATGATTACGTTCATTACATTGCCTTCTGGCCCTTTAGCATCAGACACATTGGAAAATGTTTCTCAAAATATGTACAGGAGATTGGGGGACTTTGGGCTGAAGTACAGGAGATTGGGGGATTTTGGGCTGAAGTACAGAAGATTGGGGGACTTTGGGCTGAAGTACAGAAGATTGGGGGACTTTGGGCTGAAGTACAGGAGATTGGGGGACTTTGGGCTGAAGTACAGGAGATTATGGGACTTTTGTCTGAAGTACAGGAGATTGGGGGGCTTTGGGCTGAAGTACAGAAAATTGGGGGACTTTGGGCTGAAGTACAGGAGATTAGGGGAGTTTTGGCTGAAGTACAGGAGATTGGGGGGCTTTGGGCTGAAGTACAAAAGATTGGGGGACTTTGGGCTGAAGTACAGAAGATTGAGGGACTTTGGGCTGAAGTACAGAAGATTGGGGGATTTTGGGCTGAAGTACAGGAGATTGGGGGACTTTGGGCTGAAGTACAGAAGATTGGGGGACTTTGGTCTGAAGTACAGGAGATTGGGGGACTTTGGGCTGAAGTACAGGAGATTGGGGGACTTTGGGCTGAAGTACAGGAGATTATGGGACTTTTGTCTGAAGTACAGGAGATTGGGGGGCTTTGGGCTGAAGTACAGAAAATTGGGGGACTTTGGGCTGAAGTACAGGAGATTAGGGGAGTTTTGGCTGCAGTACAGGAGATTGGGGGGCTTTGGGCTGAAGTACAGGAGATTGGGGAACTTTGGTCTGAAGTACAGGAGATTGGGGGGCTTTGGGCTGAAGTACAGAATATTGGGGGACTTTGGGCTGAAGTACAGAAGATTGGGGAATTTTGGGCTGAAGTACAGGAGATTAGGGGAGTTTTGGCTGAAGTACAGGAGGTTGGGGGGCTTTGGGCTGAAGTACAGAAGATTGGGGGACTTTGGGCTGAAGTACAGAAGATTGGGGGACTTTGGGCTGAAGTACAGGAGATTGGGGGACTTTGGTCTGAAGTACAGGAGATTAGGGGAGTTTTGTCTGAAGTACAGGAGATTGGGGGACTTTGGGCTGAAGTACAGGAGATTAGGGGACTTTGGGCTGAAGTACAGGAGATTGGGGGACTTTGGGCTGAAGTACAGGAGATTGGGGAATTTTGGGCTGAAGTACAGGAGATTGGGGGACTTTTGGCTGAAGTACAGGAGATTAGGGGAGTTTTGGCTGAAGTACAGGAGATTGGGGGACTTTGGTCTGAAGTACAGGAGATTAGGGGACTTTGGGCTGAAGTACAGGAGATTGGGGGACTTTGGGCTGAAGTACAGGAGATTGGGGAACTTTGGGCTGAAGTACAGGAGATTGGGGGACTTTGGTCTGAAGTACAGGAGATTAGGGGAGTTTTGTCTGAAGTACTGGAGATTGGGGGAGTTTGGGCTGAAGTACAGGAGATTGGGGGAGTTTGGGGTTAAGTACAGGAAAGAACAGGTGAAGAACAGGTGATTGGTGAAGTTTGGGCTGAAGTACAAGAGATTGGTGAAGTTTGGGCTGAATACAGGCTATTGGGAAAATTTGGGCTGAAGTACAGGAGATTGGGAACAAAGCTGAAGCAAAATGAAAGTTGTCCTTTACATCCAAAGCAAGAGAACTGAGGGTGTGAGGTGGAACCATTTGCTATATAGTTAGAGGGACCAGGAGTCATCAGTTATTTCAGTCCTGTCTCCTGTGGGGAGGGAAGACATACACAGAGAGGCCCCTAGAGAAAAGTCCTTGCACTTCCTTGTACTTGCGCTTTCCTTGTGTCTCCTCTTTCAAATGAAGCACTGCTGCTCCTACTGATCCTACTGACCACCACCTCCAAACCACGAGAGAGCTCTAAGATTCCCTTGGTGGCCTGATTTAATAAGCACCTAAAAATGGGGTGTTAAACTGAGATGTACAGACACATCTCCATTGTAATTCTGTATGATTCACAGCCATGTGAGAACACAACTGTGTCAGTCTTGATGCATCACACAGAATTCAGTCAGTAGCAACTCCCTCCTAATTGTGTGTGTTTCAATCTATAGGGTTCCCAATCTCATGTGCTGCTTCTAATCCCATAAAACTGACTTTGACATAGCCTTTGCCCATCATACAGGACACTGGCCAACGGACAGGAGATTGGGGAGCCTTTGGCCAATGTATGAGAAATTTGGAAGGAGATAGTGAAGCCTTTGGCCAACAAACAGGAGATTCACATTTTGGCTTTGGCCCAGGTGCAGACACACGGGGGAGGATTTAGGCACCAAAAAGCATATTCACCTGTTTTGGCATGAAATTGGCTTTGTGCGTGTGAACCTGGCCCGAGGCTCGAGGTGCAGACACAGAAGAGTTTTGAATCAAGCGTAGGGACTGATTCATAAGCCCATTTTGCCTTACAGTGTGCGAGACAGAGGCAAAAGTCTGGCATCTAACAGCAGCCCCTTTAGCATTCGCAAAAGTCTATACTACAGGTGGACATGTAAAGACCATTTGCAATAAAGGTACCTTCCATTTACCTGGTATTTGGGCATACAGGCCAGTCCTAAACAGTCTTGTAAGCATCGCCCCAGCCACTCGTCAGACCTCGGGCTCAGGATATCAGAACGGCAAAAATCCAAATGGGGCACCAGACTCAGGAGCAGCGAACGGGACAACAGAAAACCGGAGCCTCCATGACAATATTGCCAGCCATCTTGCCCCCCGATGAACTCCATTGGCCGACCCAAATAGGTGGGGGGAGCAGGACTGAGGTGGGCAACCAAGTCCTGAAGTCGATAGCCGTTAGTGTAAGAGTCATCCTGAGTGATAAAGAACCAGTCGTAGCCAGAGAGCAGATGAGTTTGCATATAGCGCAGGGTGTGATACATCAGCCAAGCAGGGCGCTCATCTCCCAGGGTAATTACTTCCATTCCTGCTGGGGCTTTAGATGCACGAGCCGCAGTGAAGAACAGTAAGCGGGAGACATGGGGGGACAGGGTCCGGTTTACACCAACTGCCAGAGTGTTCATAGTGGAGCGAGATGACAGCACAATTACTGAGAGGCGCTCTCTGAATCCAAGTTCTGATTGGATGTAACGAGTCCTACAGGGGGACACACAAGACAAGAGCACCCGTGAGACATCTGCTTGGCACTGGCAGCTGATGAAAAGCTATTGGGGGGTAGCAACGAATGGTGAGGGACAAGATAAGTGATTTACTGTATAAGATCTGTTATACAGATAGCTAGAATCTCAGCTGCCATAAAGCAGGACAGGACTGCTGCTTACAATGGGATCAGATAGGATCTGTGCAGCCACTGGGACAGAATGTTCTGTTATACAGATAGCTAGAATCTCAGCTGCCATAAAGCAGGACAGGACTGCTGCTTACAATGGGATCAGATAGGATCTGTGCAGCCACTGGGACAGAATGTTCTGTTATACAGATAGCTAGAATCTCAGCTGCCATAAAGCAGGACAGGACTGCTGCTTACAATGGGGATCAGATAGGATCTGTGCAGCCACTGGGACAGAATGTTCTGTTATACAGATAGCTAGAATCTCAGCTGCCATAAAGCAGGACAGGACTGCTGCTTACAATGGGGATCAGATAGGATCTGTGCAGCCACTGGGACAGAATGTTCTGTTATACAGATAGAATCTCAGCTGCCATAAAGCAGGACAGGACTGCTGCTTACAATGGGGATCAGATAGGATCTGTGCAGCTACTGGGATACACTTACCTCAGTACTTTGCTGGGAAGGACATGGGGGGGCCGGCTGTAAGGAATAATCTTGGGTTTCAGGTTATCTGTGTATTTCTTTGGATACTTTTCCTGCACTTCCAGGAATCTCCCAGCTTTTCCTAAACACTGTTCCCCAGAGTCTCCCTGGATCAAGGAAACATGCAGGAGACTGAGGCTGCAGCCCAATGACAGTCCCAGAATGAGAGGAAGAGCCGGACGCAGGAGGCCAAGAAGGGAGGCCGAAGTCACAGAGTGGAACGGGGGCCACATTCTGGCACATAACCTGGAACACAGGCACAAACTCACTGATACAGACATGAAACACATGAAACATAGTAGCAAAGACTGGGAATCAATTCTTCTAAATGAAACTTGACAACCCTTATATATTTATATATAGTGATCATATCCCCCTTATATATTTATATATAGTGATCATATCCCCCTTATATATTTATATATAGTGATCATATCCCCCTTATATATTTATATATAGTGATCATATCCCCCTTATATATTTATATATAGTGATCATATCCCCTTATATATTTATATATAGTGATCATATCCCTTTATATATTTATATATAGTGATCATATCCCCTTATATATTTATATATAGTGAACATATCCCCTTATACATTTATATATAGTGATCATATCCCCCTTATATATTTATATATAGTGATCATATCCCCTTATATATTTATATATAGTGATCATATCCCCCCTTATATATTTATATATAGTGATCATATCCCCTTATATATTTATATATAGTGATCATATCCCCCTTATATATTTATATATAGTGATCATATCCCCTTATATATTTATATATGGTGATCATATCCCCTTATATATTTATATATAGTGATCATATCCCCTTATATATTTATATATAGTGATCATATCCCCTTATACATTTATATATAGTGATCATATCCCCTTATACATTTATATATAGTGATCATATCCTCCTTATATATTTTATATAGTGATCATATCCCCTTATATATTTATATATAGTGATCATATCCCCTTATATATTTATATATAGTGATCATACCCCCTTATATATTTATATATAGTGATCATATCCCCTTATATATTTATATATAGTGATCATATCCCCTTATATATTTATATATAGTGATCATATCCCCTTATATATTTAAACAGGGGGGTTGTGGGAGCACTCTAAAGGCTTTAAAGTATATATATAAGTATAATAAATGCTATTGCATATGTACCCAAAACAGGGGTTATTTTGTTACAAAGTTATGATCATAAAATTGATAAGCCACCATACCACATCAAGGTAAACCCCGAATGGCGGTCCCTAACTTATTTTATATTTTATGTGCATTTTAGCATTACCTGTAATCAATGTCCGTTGAACGCTTTTTTTTCACTGGGGCAAAAATCCTCCCCAGCCAGAATCGGGCTTTTAAAGGAGAGATATTCCCCCAAAACAAACGCCCAATTTTAAATATATATATTTATAATAGTGATCATACCCCCCTTTTATATATTTAATATAGTATCAACCCCCTTATATTTTTATAAAAGTGATCATATCCCCTTATATATTTATATATAGTATCATACCCCCCTTATAATTTAATATAGTGATCATACCCCCTTTATATATTTATATATAGTGTTTATATCCCCTATATTTTTAAAATATAGGATCATACCCCCCTTATATATTTATAATAGTATATACCCCCTTATATATTTTTTATATAGTGACAACCCCCCTTAATATTTATAAAAGTGATCATATCCCCTTATATATTTATATATAGTGATCATTTTCCCCTTATATTTTTATATTAGTGACATACCCCCTTATATATTTATATATGGGATCATACCCCCCCTTATATTTTTTAATATAGTGATATACCCCCTTATATATATATATAAGTATCATACCCCTTATTTTTTTTTTATATATATGCATATCCCCCTTATATTTTTATATATAGTGATCATATCCCCTTTATATTTATATATAGTGACATACCCTTTATATATTTATTTTATTGATCATATCCCCTTATATATTTATATATAGTGATCATATCACCCTTTTTTATATTTAATATAGTGATCTTTTTCCCCTTATATATTTAAATAGTGATCATACCCCCTTTATATATTTATATATAGTGATCAACCCTTATGTATTTAATATAGTGATCATATCCCCTTAGATTTTATATAGTGATCTATCCCCTTTATATATTTATATTTAATGATCATTCCCATATTTTTATATATAGTGATCATATCCCCTTATATATTTTAAATAGGATCATATCCCCTTATGTTTTTATATATAGTGTCATACCCCCTTATATTTTTATATATAGTGTTTCATTTTCCCCTTATATATTTATATATAGTGATCTTTATCCCCTTATATATTTTATATAGTGATCATATCCCCTTAAATTTTATATATAGTATCATACCCCCCTTATATATTTATATATATGATCATATTCCCTTTTATTTATATATAGTGATCATATCCCCTTATATATTTATATATAGTGATCATATCCCTTATACTATTTATATATAGTGATCATATCCCCTTATATATTTATATTATTAGTGATCATATCCCCCTTATATATTTATATATAGTTATCATATCCCCTTATATATTTATATATAGTGATCATCCCCTTATATATTTATATATAGTGATCATATCCCCCTTATATATTTATATATAGTGATCATATCCCCTTATATATTTATATATAGTGATCATATCCCCTTTATATATTTAAACATTGTGAGCATAGCCCTTAAATATATATATATTATATAATGATTGCATATGTCCCCCTTATTTTATTTATATATAAATTGATAATCCCCATATCAAATAAGGGTGAATCCCAATCCCCCTATATATTTATATTTAGTGATTTTAGATCCCACTTAATGTTTATTTATGTGCTCAATCCCCCTAATATTTTATAAAGGAGAGATATTCCCCAAACTCCAATTGTAAATACCTTATATATTTATATATAGTGATCATATCCCCTTATATATTTATATATAGTTGATCATATCCCCTTATATATTATATATAGTGATCATATCCCCTTATATATTTATATATAGTGATCATATCCCCCTTATATATTTATATATAGTGATCATATCCCCTTATATATTTATATATAGTGATCATATCCCCTTATATATTTATATAAGTGATCATATCCCCTTATATATTATATATAGTGATCATATCCCCTTATTATTTATATATAGTGATCATATCCCCCTTATATATTTATATATAGTGATCATATCCCTTAATATTTATATATAGTGATCATATCCCCTTATGTATTTATATATAGTGATCATATCCCCTTATGTATTTATATATAGTGATCATATCCCCCCTTATATATTTATATATAGTGATCATATCCCCTTATATATTTATATATAGTGATCATATCCCCTTATATATTTATATATAGTGATCATATCCCCTTATATATTTATATATAGTGATCATATCCCCTTATATATTTATATATAGTGATCATATCCCCTTATATATTTATATATAGTGATCATATCCCCTTATATATTTATATATAGTGATCATATCCCCTTATATATTATATTATAGTGATCATATCCCCTTATATATTTATATATTATAGTGATCATATCCCCTTATTATTTATATATAGTGATCATATCCCCCTTATATATTTATATATAGTGATCATATCCCCTTATGTATTTATATATAGTGATCATATCCCCTTATATATTTATATATAGTGATCATATCCCCTTATGTATTTATATATAGTGATCATATCCCCCTTATATATTTATATATAGTGATCATATCCCCTTATATATTTATATATAGTGATCATATCCCCTTATATATTTATATATAGTGATCATATCCCCTTATATATTTATATATAGTGATCATATCCCCTTATATATTTATATATAGTGATCATATCCCCTTATATATTTATATATAGTGATCATATCCCCCTTATATATTTTATATATAGTGATCATATCCCCTTATATATTTATATATAGTGATCATACCCCCCTTATGTATTTATATATAGTGATCATATTCCCCTTATATATTTATATATAGTGATCATATCCCCTTATATATTTATATATAGTGATCATATCCCCTTATATATTTATATATAGTGATCATATCCCCTTATATATTTATAATATAGTGATCATATCCCCTTATGTATTTTATATATAGTGATCATATCCCCCTTATATATTTATATATAGTGATCATATCCCCTTATGTATTTATATATAGTGATCATATCCCCTTATGTATTTATATATAGTGATCATATCCCCTTATGTATTTATATATAGTGATCATATCCCCCTTATATATTATATATAGTGATCATATCCCTTATATATTTATATATAGTGATCATATCCCCTTATATATTTATATATAGTGATCATATCCCCTTATATATTTATATATAGTGATCATATCCCCTTATATATTTATATATAGTGATCATATCCCCTTATGTATTATATATAGTGATCATATCCCCTTATGTATTTATATATGGGTGATCATATTCCCCTTATATATTTATATATAGTGATCATATTCCCCTTATATATTTATATATAGTGATCATATCCCCTTATGTATTTATATATAGTGATCATATCCCCTTATATATTTATATATAGTGATCATATCCCCCTTATATATTTATATATAGTGATCATATCCCCTTATATATTATATTAGTGATCATACCCCTTATGTATTTATATATAGTGATCATATCCCCTTATATATTTATATATAGTGATCATATCCCCTTATATATTTATATATAGTGATCATATCTCCTTATATATTTAATATAGTTGATCATATCCCCTTATGTATTTATATATATTGGTCATATCCCCCTTATATATTTATATATAGTGATCATATCCCCTATATATATTTATATTATAGTGATCATATCCCCTTATGTATTTATATATAGTGATCATATCCCCTTATATATTTATATATAGTGATCATATCCCCTTATATATTTATATATAGTGATCATATCCCCCTTATATATTTATATATAGTGATCATATCCCCCTTATATAGTTATAAATAGTGATCATATCCCATTAAGTGTCTCATCTCCAGTGTAACAATCAGAAGTTGATGTTGGTAAATCAGTGTCTGTAGTTGGAGTGGGCGGTTCCATTAGGCAGTGGGGGGGAGGGCAGGTACCACTGAGGGTGAGAGGGAGGGGTGAGTAGACAGAGGGAAGGGAGGGGTAAGTAGAGGGGTAAGTAGTAGAGTGAGACGGGAGTTGTATGTCTGTATATTACACTTGGGGTTGGTCCCTGGGCTCCTGTGTGTGACTGACAGTGAGGGAAGAGAGTGGGTGAGTGAGTGGGTGAGGGGAGGGCAGCGCTAGGCAGAGGCAATTACAGAACAAGATAAACAAGAAAATCATTGAATAGGAGAAGTAAAATATGGGAAACACTTACCGTTGTCTTCTGGGCGGGGCGTAGTCGCACAAATGGGCGGGGTCGAGGTTGTAGTCATTTGCCCGGTACCATTTCCTGTCAGTATGTGATCTCATCACTGACGTACATTAAGCTCCGCCCTCTGTCTTTTTTACGCGGTGCATCCTGGAATACTGAGTCTAAGCTGTCTTCTTGTGCTAATGTGGGAAGGCGTTGGGAACTACAAGTCCCATAAGGCAGTGCGTCTAAATCGCCTGGCTCCCTAGTAAAAAGGAATGTGATTGGATCCCGAGCCGGCGGCACGTGGATCCGAGTGTGAGACAGAGAGACCGGCAGGGACAGTAAAAGGCTGAGGTGAGGGCTCCGTGTGCGCAGTCTTGTGGGACAGTCTGTGTGTAAGTGACGGGGCCGCGGGGGATGAGGAGTCAGTGAGTCTGGGGGAGAGCGAGTGGCACTGCTTATTCACTCTCTGATGTCAGGGGTCGGAGGGGGCGTTGAGGGGTCGGGAGTGAGTTGAGGGGTCGGAGGGAGAGTTGAGGGGGTGCAGAGTAGAGACAGTGAGTACATGGGGGGGGGACTATAAGGTCCCACAGCGAGTGACTAATTGGGGGGCTGTTGGGCCTGTGAGGTGAAATGTCGGGGCCTCTATTCATTCTCAGTCCAGACCTGGTCGGTTTGTGGGACATTGGAAATGAGACAGGGGGTCGTGTAGTCTGGGGGCCCCATTACTAATTGTCAGTGTGTGGGGGGGATACTAGGGACACATTGGCCCCATTACTAATTATCAGTCAGTGGGGGGGGGGATACTAGGGAACACATTGGCCCCCATTACTAATTGTCAGTCAGTGGGGGGGGGATACTAGGGACACATTGGCCCCATTACTAATTGTCAGTCAGTGGGGGGGGATATTAGGGACACATTGGCCCCATTACTAATTGTCAGTCAGTGGGGGGGGGATACTAGGGACACATTGGCCCCATTACTAATTGTTCAGTCAGTGGGGGGGGGATACTAGGGACAACATTGGCCCCCCTTACTAATTGTCAGTCAGTGGGGGGGATTACTAGGGACACATTGGGCCCCATTACTAATTGTCAGTCAGGGGGGGGGGGGATACTGGGGACACATTGGCCCCTTTACTAATTGTCAGTCAGGGGGGGGGGATATGGGGACACTTTGGGCCCCCATTACTAATTTGTCAGTCAGTGGGGGGGGGTACTAGGGACACTTGGGCCCCATTACTAATTTTCAGTAGGGGGGGGGGATTTTAGGGACACTTTGGGCCCCATTACTAATTGTCAGTAGGGGGGGGGGATACTAGGGAAAAACATTGGCCCCATTACAATTGTCGTCGGGGGGGGGATACTAGGGACACTTTGGGCCCCCTTTACTAATTGTCAGTCAGGGGGGGGGGGTTTATTAGGACCATTGGCCCCATTACAATTGTCATCAGGGGGGGGGGGATATTGGGGGACACATTGGGCCCCCATTACTAATTGTCAGTCAGTGGGGGGGGGATACTGGGACACATTGGCCCATTACAAATTGTCAGTCAGTGGGGGGGGGATTTTAGGGACACATTGGCCCCTTACTAATTGTCAGTCATGGGGGGGGGATACTGGGGACACATTGGCCCATTACTAATTGTCAGTCATGGGGGGGATACTAGGGAACTTTGGCCCCATTACTAATTTAGTGTGTGGGGGGGATTACTAGGGCCCCACTTTTGGCCCCTTTACAAATTTATCAGTCAGTGGGGGGGGATACTAGGGACACTTTGGGCCCCATTACTAATTGCAGTCAGGGGGGGGGGGGAACTGGGGACACATTGGCCCCATTACAATTTGTCAGTCATGGGGGGGGGATACTAGGGACACATTGGCCCCATTACTAATTTCAGTCGGGGGGGGGATACAGGACACATTGGCCCCCATACTAATTGTCGCCCAGGGGGGGGGGATATTAGGGACACTTGGGCCCCCATTACAAATTTTGTCAGCAGGGGGGGGGGGATATTAGGGACACTTTGGGCCCCCCATTACTAATTGTCAGTCAGGGGGGGGGGATCGGGGACACTTTGGGCCCCATTACTAATTGTCGTCAGGGGGGGGGGGGATATTGGGACACATTGGCCCCTTACTAATGTCAGTCAGTGGGGGGGGGATACTAGGGACACTTGGCCCCATTACTAATTGTCAGTCAGGGGGGGGGGGATACTAGGGACACTTTGGGCCCCCTTTTCAAAATTGTCAGTCAGTGGGGGGGGTTTACTAGGGACACATTTGGCCCCATTACTAATTGTCAGTCAGTGGGGGGGGGGATACTAGGGACACATTGGCCCCATTACTAATTGTCAGTCAGTGGGGGGGGATACTAGGGACACATTGGCCCCCATTACTAATTGTCAGTCAGTGGGGGGGGATACTAGGGACACATTGGCCCCATTACTAATTGTCAGTCCAGTGGGGGGGGGATACTAGGGACACATTGGCCCCATTACTAATTGTCAGTCAGTGGGGGGGAATACTAGGGGCACATTGGCCCCATTACTAATTGTCAGTCAGTGGGGGGGATACTAGGGACACATTGGCCCCAATTACTAATTGTCAGTCAGTGGGGGGGGATACTAGGGACACATTGGCCCCATTACTAATTGTCAGTCAGTGGGGGGGGGGATACTAGGGACACATTGGCCCCATTACTAATTGTCAGTCAGTGGGGGGGGATACTTAGGGACACATTGGCCCCATTACTAATTGTCAGTCAGTGGGGGGGGGATACTAGGGACACATTGGCCCCATTACTAATTGTCAGTCAGTGGGGGGGGATAACTAGGGACACATTGGCCCCATTACTAATTGTCAGTCCAGTGGGGGGGGGGATACTAGGGACACATTGGCCCCATTACTAATTGTCAGTCAGTGGGGGGGGATACTAGGACACATTGGCCCCATTACCTAATTGTCAGTTCAGTGGGGGGGGATATTAGGGACACATTGGCCCCATTACTAATTGTCAGTCAGTGGGGGGGATACTAGGGACACATTGGCCCCATTACTAATTGTCAGTCAGTGGGGGGGGATATTAGGGACACATTGGCCCCATTACTAATTGTCAGTCAGTGGGGGGGGGATATTAGGGACACATTGGCCCCATTACTAATTGTCAGTCAGTGGGGGGGGGATACTAGGGACACATTGGCCCCATTACGAATTGTCAGTCAGTGGGGGGGATACTAGGGACACATTGGCCCCATTACTAATTGTTCAGTCAGTGGGGGGGGGATATTAGGGACACATTGGCCCATTACTAATTATCAGTCAGTGGGGGGCGGGGGATACTAGGGACACATTGGCCCCATTACTAATTGTCAGTCAGTGGGGGGGGGATACTAGGACACATTGGCCCCATTACTAATTGTCAGTCAGTGGGGGGGATATTAGGGACACATTGGCCCCATACTAATTGTCAGTCAGTGGGGGGGGGATACTAGGGACACATTGGCCCCATTACTAACTGTCAGTCAGTGGGGGGGGATACTAGGGACACATTGGCCCCATTACTAATTGTCAGTCAGTGGGGGGGGGGATATTAGGGACACATTGGCCCCATTACTAATTGTCAGTCAGTGGGGGGATACTAGGGACACATTGGCCCCATTACTAATTGTCAGTCAGTGGGGGGAGGATACTAGGGACACATTGGCCCCATTACTAATTGTCAGTCAGTGGGGGGGATACTAGGGACACATTGGCCCCATTACTAATTGTCAGTCAGTGGGGGGGGGATATTAGGGACACCATTGGCCCCATTACTAATTGTCAGTCAGGGAAGTGGGGGATACTAGGGACACATTGGCCCCATTACTAATTGTCAGTCAGTGGGGGGGGGATACTAGGGACACATTGGCCCCATTACTAATTGTCAGTCAGTGGGGGGGGATACTAGGGACACATTGGCCCCATTACTAATTGTCAGTCAGTGGGGGGAGGATACTAGGGACACATTGGCCCCATTACTAATTGTCAGTCAGTGGGGGGGGGGGGGTAATGAGACAAATCTAATGGGTTTTCTGTGTGTCCCTGGGGGGGGCAGCTGACAGAACAAAATGCCCTCTGATCTGGCCAAGAAGAAAGCGGCGAAGAAGAAGGAGGCGGCTAAAGCTCGTCAGAGACCCAAGAAAGACAATGAGGACGCCGCCCCCGAGGAACTTGAGCAGCAGTCGACCAATGGCTCCTCACTCGCTGGTACGTGACACGAGGGAGGGGCTTGCACTTTATCTTGGGGTTCAAGGGGAAGTAAGTGTGAGCTGTGCCACTGGGATTTATTGGGGCTGCAGGGAGGAGGAGCTTCAGGGCTCCAGTCTGAGTGGGAGGAGCCTTGGGGCTTCCATAGAAATTAAGGATGCACCAAATCCAGGATACAGTTTAGTATTCGGCCGTTTCCAGCAGAATTCAAATTCATCCGAATCCTTGTGCCTGGCCGAACCGAATTCTTAAAATCACATCACTTTTTGTCACAAAACAAGGAAGTAAAAAATGTTTTAGACGCGCACTTCCTGCACAGCTTTATTTTCCCTCCCCCTCACTCATTTCCATATGCAAATTAGGGTTCAGGTTCAGTACTCACCAGAATCTTTCACGAAGGACTCGTGGGTTCAGCCAAATCCAAAAAAGTGGATTCAGTGCATCCCTAATACAAACAAGGAGGAGCCTCAACACTATACAGTGTGTTTGGCCAATAGCCAGTGGCTTTTACAGGGAACGGAGGAGGATTGGTCACCATGTTATTAGGGCTGCACAGAGGAGGCGGAGCATTAGGGGTTTCAGTACTAACCAATAACATCCCAGCACAGAGGAAGGAGAGAGATGTATGTGAGTGCTAGCCAATAACAGCAGGGAGGAGGAGCCGTATAATTGTGGTTATAGGGTGGTACTTGATACTGTTGTTACTTGGTGCAGAGGTGGATGAAGTGACGAGGCAGATGGAGGAGTTTGAGCTGAGGAAGGCTGAAGCCCGTGCTGTTACTGGAGTCCTGGCGTCTCACCCAAACAGTACGGACGTTCATATCATTAACATGTCGCTGACCTTCCATGGGCAGGAGCTGCTGAGCGACACCACCATCGAGCTGAACTCTGGCAGGAGATACGGTCTGATTGGTCTCAATGGCACCGGTGAGCCCCTCGGGGGTGGGGTTAGTGTGACACACACACAGGGGAGGGGCTTATTTGGTGGGGAAATGCTCAGCCATTAATCCTCTTTCCTCAGGGAAATCCATGCTGCTGTCGGCAGTGGGGGGGCGGGAGGTGCCAATCCCGGATCACATCGATATTTATCACCTGACGCGGGAGATGCCCCCCAGTGATAAGAGCGCCCTGCAGTGCGTCATGGAGGTGGATACGGAGAGGAACATGCTGGAGAAGGAGGCCGAGAGACTGGCGCATGAGGATGGTGAGAGTTCATTCTGGGTGGGACCCCTCTAAACAGAGCGCAAGGCTAAACCCCCAAACACCAACTGTTCCCCCAGTGGTGGCTCTCATGGGTGACAGTGTCATTAGCCTCGGCACGGCTTCTTTCCGCTGACCCCTTATAGTCCAAGTGTGAGGGGACACTGCAGATAGTGGGGTGCAGTCCCTGTCCCTTTAATTGCACCCCCAGTTAGTGGGACTGGTCAGTGTTTCCTGATCACTGTTTAACCCTTCCCTCCCCAGCGGAATGTGAGAAGCTGATGGAGTTGTATGAGCGTCTGGAGGAGTTGGACGCAGCAAAGGCCGAGGTTCGGGCATCCCGGATCCTACACGGACTGGGGTTCACTCCCGCCATGCAGCGCAAAAAGCTGAAGGATTTCAGTGGGGGCTGGAGGATGCGTGTGGCCCTTGCCAGGTCAGTGATTGGGTGGAGCCTCCTGTATGTCCCAGACTGCTCCTGGGGGGCACATATATTGCATTGTGGGGGTTGAATTCTGCATTAACCAACTCTTGTGACCTACAGAGCCCTCTTCATTCGCCCATTCATGCTGCTCCTGGATGAGCCGACCAATCACCTTGATCTGGAGGCCTGTGTGTGGCTGGAGGAGGAGCTAAAATCGTGAGTATCAGTGGTTTCTTGTTGGGCCCTATTCTCTGCCTGCGCCAGAAATGATGGAGTTAAGCCCCTCCCACTGCTGTAAATAGGGGAGCTTTCTGCAAAGTATGGGGGGGCAGTGTATCAGGGATGGTTGGTACGGGGGTGTGGGCATTGTATGTGGGAATACTATTGGTCGGATACATTGTGCCACGTAGTTTCTCTTCCAATTGGCTGTGTGCCTTTACAGCTTTACTGGCACATCTCCCTCTTAATCATCTCCCTTCCTTTAGGCAGCCCCCCACAAGCCTGACATTGCATTTCAGTTGCCCCCCTCACTCTCCGTCCCTTCTCCCCTAAAGCTTCCGGCGGATCCTGGTGCTGATCTCTCACTCGCAGGATTTCCTCAATGGCGTCTGCACCAACATCATTCACCTGCACAACCGCAAGCTCAAGTACTACACGGTCAGTCCCTCCCCACAGGGTTAATTATCTGTTTTATTGCCCCAGCCCTATATATACTGCACAAGACTTAACCCCAACACTCCCCTCTATTATACCTTCCTCCTATACATGGTGTTTTATGTGTATTATCTGCCCCCTCAGGGTAATTATGATCAGTATGTGAAGACTCGCCTGGAGCTGGAGGAGAATCAGATGAAGAGGTTCAATTGGGAGCAGGACCAGATTGCGCACATGAAGGTGAGTGGAGGGGCCACACGCACGGCATTCTGGGAGCTGTGTCCTCCGTTACTGATTGGTCGTTGTTATTCACAGAATTACATTGCTCGGTTTGGGCACGGCAGCGCCAAGTTGGCCCGTCAGGCGCAAAGTAAAGAGAAAACGTTGCAGAAAATGATGTCGTCCGGCCTAACCGAGCGAGTGGTCTCTGACAAGGTGAGTCTCATGCCCCTATTGCTGTGCCGCCTGTGTGAGGGCTAGTAAAGTGGGCTAGTAAATTGCTCCTCCTGTGGTTTCATGGGGCATAAGGACTGAATTGCCCTCTGTAGTGCCATGGGGGATTGGGGGTGTCCCTCCCATTGTTTGGGGCTGGTGTCGGAGCCTTGTTTGTACCCACTGACTGCGCTAGAGACCTGGTTAGAAAGTCACGGTGAAATATTCCGTTTATCTGGGGGTGCCAGTAATAATGGGAATAACCTGCCCCACCCCCAATGAAAACTCCTCCTCCATAGCCCCAAATCTTGTCTACGCAAGGCTGGAGCCCCATATTAGGTTAACCAGGAATATGGGGAGCACTAATGACGCTTCTCTGTGTGTTCCAGACTTTGTCCTTCTGTTTCCCGTCCTGTGGGAAGATTCCGCCTCCGGTCATTATGGTGCAGCACGTCAGCTTCCGCTACTCCCCCGAGGGGGTAAGAATGGGGCAAAGGGGGGGGGCTGGGGGTAATTAAATAGTGGGAAGTTGGGTGTCACGTCTTCTGTTCTCTCTTTAGCCTCTGATCTACAAGAACCTGGAGTTTGGGATTGACCTTGACACGCGAGTGGCCCTCGTGGGCCCCAATGGAGCTGGGAAATCTACTCTGCTCAAGCTTCTGGCTGGGGAGGTAAGGGGTGTCTTCAGCACTAGCCATGGGGCTAGTAAAGAGCTGTAACTTGCCTCCCATTGAGCACTAGCCACGGGGCTTGTAAAAAGCTGTAACTTGCCTCCCATTCAGCATTAGCCACAGGGCTTGTAAAGAGCTGTAACTTGCCTCCCATTGAGCACTAGCCACGGTGCTTGTAAAGAGCTGTAACTTGCCTCCCATTCAGCATTAGCCACAGGGCTTGTAAAGAGCTGTAACTTGCCTCCCATTGAGCACTAGCCACGGTGCTTGTAAAGAGCTGTAACTTGCCTCCCATTCAGCATTAGCCACAGGGCTTGTAAAGAGCTGTAACTTGCCTCCCATTGAGCACTAGCCACGGTGCTTGTAAAGAGCTGTAACTTGCCTCCCATTCAGCATTAGCCACAGGGCTTTTAAAGAGCTGTAACTTGCCTCCCATTGAGCACTAGCCATGGGGCTTGTAAAGAGCTGTAACTTCTTGCCCACAGCTACTGCCATCAGACGGAATGATCCGGAAGAATTCTCATGTAAAGATTGGTCGCTATCATCAGCACCTGACGGAGCAGCTGGAGCTGGAACTGTCGCCCCTGGAATACATGATGAAGTGTTACCCCGATATCAAGGAGAAGGAGGAGATGAGGAAGATCATTGGAAGATACGGGCTGACTGGGAAACAACAGGTAAGTGGCACTGGCTAATGTTCCTCCCACGGGCCCCGGGCCCCACACACTTTCTCACAGGATCTTCTTTCCTACAGGTCAGTCCAATCCGTAACCTGTCTGATGGGCAGAAGTGCCGTGTGTGCTTTGCATGGCTTGCCTGGCAGAACCCCCACATGCTCTTCTTGGATGAACCCACAAATCACTTGGACATTGAGACCATAGATGCCCTGGCAGACGCCATCAATGAATTTGAGGGGGGGATGATGCTCGTCAGCCACGACTTCCGGCTCATCCAGCAGGTATGCAGGGATTATTGCTGGGTTTGGGGGCAGGGATTATTGCTGGTTGTGGGGGCAGGGATTGTTGCTGGGTGTGGGGGCAGGGATTGTTGCTGGGTGTGGGGGCAGGGATTGTTGCTGGGTGTGGGGCAGGGGAAGAGGCCAGGCAGCAGGGATTCCTTGGGTGTTGGGACAGGGGAAGAGCAGCTTCAGTCTAACGTCCCTTTGTTCCTCAGGTTGCCCAGGAGATTTGGGTCTGTGAGAAACAGGCAGTGACTAAGTGGTCCGGGGGTATCCTGTCCTACAAGCACCACCTCAAATCCCGGCTTGGAGATGATGAACCCAAGAGCAGGGGCAACTGAGAGACCAGGATCTTGCAATGCAGGGGCAACTGAAAGCAAAGATCTCCCAGTGCCGGGGTGACTAAGACGCAACCAGTTTGGGGTTAATTCCACTTTGTAACAGACCCAAGTGCAGTCCAGGTTCATTCTCTGACCCCTTGTTGGGCCCCAAGCTCAGTGCCCACAAGTTATGGGCCTCCCTTTTACCCCTGGTGATTCTGAGAAGAAACTGCAGCTCAGGACTGTAACGCAATGAAAGGAATGGGCTGTCGGTAGGAATTGGGGGGGACTCTCCTGCTGCCATTCACTTTGAGACTCATGCTCACTCACACGGTCACTCACACTCACTCCTTTTCTTTTGTAAGCCAATTATTTATCTGTAACTCACCCTGAGACAATAAAGAGAAACCCTTCCCAAGATTCCACTCCTTCACTAGTTCTGTCTGTTGTGCAATGGGCTGGTATAGGGGGGCAGGAACTGCTCACTAGTAACCTCCCCGGGTTAAACGTAGTAGTGTTAGTAGTTGTTCTGTAGTAAGGGGGGCCCAGGCAGACCGCCAGGCTCCTCCCACCCTTCCCAGCTATAGTCAGGTGATCCCACTGGTGTCTAATAAAAGGGCAGCCAAGTTTGGGAGTTTTACTTTGAAAGCAGCAAGTAAGTTGCAGGTAAAACTTAGTCCCTGTGTAAAATGTATAATGAAGCAATAGAATTCTTAATGAATCAGATAAAATTGAGCATAGGACTGGCCAGATATGGGATGAGTTTATTATTAAATATATTGCAATATATGGACAAACAATCCCTGTGTTGTTTAAAGGGTAAGTCATATTCAGTAGCAGTAGCACAAAATGTCTCTGTCTTAAATATATTGATAATGGGTTGAGTGCAGAGGACTCTTGTATGTGTCTATATGTATTTTGTGGTCACACCCTCATTGCACCCCCACCTAATGGTTTAATAATGAGTAGTGAGTACAACTTTCCCTTGTATGATCTAGGGAGAGCCCCATTTAGTACCATTAGTACCTTTACCAGTTATTGATGAACCTTTCATGGGCAGCTATGGACCCCCTCTAATAGTGATAGACTGTGTTGCCAGATACCCAGAAGCACTAGCCGTATCCTCAATGTGGGCAGACAAAGTTGCTGATGCCTCCAGTATATTTTCAAGGGTTGGGTTTCCACTGATCACAGGACTCCATTCATGTCCAACCTGATGTGGTGTCTGTGTAAGTAAATACAAGTGAAGCAGCTGATTGGCAGCGCCTGTGGGAATGTTTAATGGCACCCTAAAGCAGAGGCTAAAGACCTTTGTGGAATCCCAAGGGAAGGACTGGGAGCGTTATCTCTGCATACAGAGAGGTACCACTGGCTTATCCCCATTTCAACTGTTATATGGGCGGAGGGTACGTGGCCCCTTGGATCAGGTTAGGGAGATGTGGGGAGGCAAGCGAGTCACCCCCTGAAGTGTCAGTACTTGAATATGTCATTCAGTTTGGGGAAAAGATGGAGGCACTGACAGGACTGGCACATAATGTCGCCCGGGCACAATCCATGGTATAATCTCCATGCCTGGGAAAGTGTATGAAAAGGGGCAGAAGGTGTGGGGTCCTACAGGCGCCTGGGACGCTCCATACACTATTGTAGATCAGGCGAATGATGTTAATTGTGTAATTGCCTTTGATGATAATGGGAAAAGGTCTATCATGTAAACGTGACCCATTATGAGCGGGAGGTCTCTGTTATGCCTGTTTGTGGTCTGGCACAAGAGTCCGCTTCTGATCCTTCACTAGATTGAGTTGCAATGGCCCAGGGAATGGAGGGTCACAGGTCAGCTACAGGCTCTCTATGGAACAAACAACTCAGGGGATGAGGTTAATTAACTCTTCTCTCACTACTTTCTCTGCTAAGCCTGACAGAACCTCACTAGCCACACACCATGTACACACCGGGGATCTCCCCCCTCTCAGATGGTTCTACCGGGAATCCCTGGAAGTAAAGGGAAATAGAGGAGATGATGGGGCCGGTCATGTTATTGTGCCCTCCCACAGCCCATGGGCTTTAATTCCAAACAAGGTTGGTACTACTAGAGTTTGTGTGGACTACAGGCATTTAGTCACCGCCTTTAACATTTATCCTATGCCCCAAAATAGATGAACTATTGGATCAGCTGGCTGGTGCCCAGTACCTTATTAGAATTGGGCTTCTTCAGCAGGGGCTACTGGCAAATCCCAATGAGGCACAGGAACGTCCGCATTTAGAACACCTTTTGGGCTGTATTAGTTCCAGGTCATGTCCTTTAGCATGAAAAACAACCCTGCCACGTTTTAAATATTAGTAAATTAACTACTGAGTGGACTGGAAGGCTTTGCCGTGGCATCTCTGGATATAATATCACCATCTTTACTAACTCTTGGGAGGAGCATGTGGATCACCTGTGACCAGTACTAGATGGGTTAACTATTAAACCTGACGAATGAGAGAAGTGCAGTACTTGGGACACAGAGTGACTTAGCCCTGAGCCTGGGAAAGTAAAGGCCATTACAGACTGGCCCACCCCTAAGAAAAAGAAGTAGGTAATATCCTTTTTGGGCACCGCTGGGTCCTATAAGAAATCTGTCCCAAATTACAGTACCTTGGCCAAACCCCTTACAGACAGGCCCGGACTGGCAATCTGTGGGTTCTGGCAAATGCCAGAGGGGCTGCCATAAGATGTCATAGAAAGTCACTATTTAGTGGGCTGTTTGGGCCTCTGTGTGGGCTGATTGGGTCTCTGTGTACCTGAAATGCCAGGGCCTGTTTTATTAATCAGTCCAGACCTGCTTACAGACCTGACCAATAGGAAGCTACTCCATCTAGTGGGATGGACAGCTGAATGTGACCAGGATTTTAAGGTCCTGACAACTAGTCTGGACACTGACCCTGTTTTACCAGCTCCTGACTTTACCCGCAGATTTGTGGCACAGACTGATGCTTCTAACTATGGCCTGGGAGCTGTCCTATGGGAGCTGTCCTATGGGAGCTGTCCAATGGGAGCTGTCCTATGGGAGCTGTCCAATGGGAGCTGTCCTATGGGAGCTGTCCTATGGGAGCTGTCCAATGGGAGCTGTCCTAAGCCAGGTTATCAGTAAGGGGGAGGAGCATGATGTACCTGAGCAGGTAAGTGGCCTGTGTTCCAGAAGGAATGTTTCACTGTTGTTTGGGTCTTGCAGGAATCACAATTGTATGTGTATGGGTGAAATGTGACAGTTATGACAGAGCACAACCCATTAAGCTGGTTAAACAAAGAGGAATAGTTCAGCAATGACTTCACTATACAGCACAGGGCAGTGGGGATGTCGCAGTGCTGAGCCAATAGGGAATGGAGAAGGACAATAGAGCAGCCCCAGTGGCCACTCTTCATGGGGGAGGTGTGATGTAAGAGAAGTATTGCGCTGGCATTGTAAAGGGTTAACACCGGAGACATGTGGTTTTGGACCCACAAGGAGACATTACCACAGGGGGTCGGTGCAGAGGTCACATGATCCAGATCTGCTTCTGAGACAATTCCCAGTCACACCATTGGGGGAATGAAGCCGGGCCAGTGACGCCTTTCATCACTTCATCAAAAACAAAGTAGCCCCCGACACACAAGCGGATCTTCCCCGCGCAGTTTTTATAAATAGGCGACCGCCACGTCAATACGATTATTGGTTTGAAGCCTAATCAGTGGGACATGTCGCTTGTGTATTACGTGAGAAAATACACCAAACCCATATGAGTGTCTGGCCATACGCTGCAGGGCGGAAAGTTTAATAAAAAATATAGATGATATGAAAGGATCCGTAAGTCTGTATCATAATGATCACTTCTTCGTTACTCGGTGGGACTGAAACGTGACACCCCCTCATATTTATTATAATACACACAAGCCATGAATATCTTCTACATGATATCCCTATAAATGGTGAGTTCTGATGTCATTTCTGTCACATGACTCACTAACACTTGTGTATTATTATAAATAAAGTTCCCCCAGTTGTAAAATATAAGGATATTAGAAGTCACCTCGGAGTTCCATTGCCTCCTACTTTTATATGGTCACAAAACTCCTTTTATAATATCCTTATATTTTACAAGAGGGGGTACTTTATTCAATATATATATATATATATAATAATATGAAATATAAGTTAATACATATTGTCCTTGTGCTCTAACAAACTCATGGCCCACATAAAAGCTTGTGCCTAATTCTATTAACTCTTTGTGTGTGTGTGAGGGAAGGGAAAGTTGCCTATTTACATGTTGAATAACTAGTACGGCTAGCAGGAGAGTGTGTTTGACTGTGAGTTAACCCTTTGGCTGCTGGAGTGCTTGTTGAACTGATCTTACCCTGATAATAACCCCCTAATCACCATGTTCATTTTACAAAATTTGGCAGGTTATGAAAGTTTGAACATATTTACGTGTTTTTTTTTTTCAGTTGTTAAACAGTTTTGCTAATGAAGGTGAATTGCCCTTTAAGCTGTAAATTTAACTTCTCCCAAGAGAACTGTTATCTTATATTGTTACAAATGCTTATTTGATTATCTCAAAATTGTTACAAAACTATCTTATCTGCAGCTGTGGCTGTTCTGGGCTCTCTGCCAAAAGCCAATTAGGTTAAAAGCCAATTAAGTTAAAAGCTTTGTATCTTTTTCTGGCTGTTCAGTGCAGGAGTTGAAAGAGAAAATCGGGACATTTCAGTACAAATGCAGGACTGCGGGTCAAAATCAGGCTCAGGGTGACTGTTACCCCATCTACATTTCTGGGCTCCTTCTCTTGCATTTCACCCAACCCCTCCATGGGCCACAAGCTTTTGGTACATTCTGATGTTTAATTGCACCCCAAACCCTTTCATGGGAAACCCCCTATTTCCAACAAATCTTGACTGAGCCCATGAGACACACACCTGGGCCCAATTCCCAATGAAGCCAATCATGGAAGGCGGAGCTAACCTGTAAGTGTAGGATGCTAATGGGATAAGAAACCCCTATGGATGGTTTATTGCTGGGGACAGGGCAACTCCATGGGGCAGATGTCTGTTTTAGAGCTACAGAATAGGATCAGTGTAAGTTGGGTTAAAAAACAAGTGACAAATTGACCCAGAAAAAATGGCTACAAAGCCCCGTTCTGCCAACTGCCAGTTCAGCCTCACAGACAAAAGGCCACCCCAACACCAATATGAGGCTACTTCCCGGATCAAATCCGCACTCTGACCCCCCACTGGCTCCTAAGGACTGTTGTGGGAGACTGGTGTTTCGTTGGATGAAAATAGATTTATTTTGTGATCATCAGACAAAACAAATAAAATGAATGCAGAAAATCTCGGCACAATCATTCTATAAGGGGGAAGTTTGCCTTGAACTGAACATTTCTATGATGCACAGAGTGGCACAGTCAATTTGCACTTCATATTTGTATTTGTTGTACACTGTAAAGACTAGAATAGGAAGTGGTTGCTAGAGTATCATTTACCCTAGCAACCAGGCAGTGGCTTGAAACAGAACAGAGGGGATAGTAATTGCTACACATATGGTTATCTGCCTGGATGGTGTCTGAGAGCAGTTCCATCGAGATGTGAGAGGACACCACAAGGTGACATACAGTAGGTGCTTGAGGTGGGGACCCATTGTACACTGAGTAACCATGTGATCAGCACAGCTTCAGAGGAAGGGAATGTCTGATTGGCATGACTCATGAGGGCATCCTAGAAGTGGCACAAAGGTCCCCCATGGCATCTAAGAGAGAGAACCCTGAGTGAGTGCTCCTCATCCAGGCACAGAGGTGCCCTCCTTCTGTAACAGGCGGCTGGAGGCACGTATTGCAAGGGGCAAGGAAGAGGCCACAGCACGGTGATAGGCCGGACTCCTAACATCAGGAGAAGGTGTAAGTGCAAACTGAGCCACGCTGGGCACTTTGAGGAGGTTCATGAGTTCAGTGGCTCTGATGAGAATCTGCTCACTCTCCTCCTCCCCATACATGGAGATCATGGCTGAACTCTGCACACAGGACCTCATTTTGGAAAGGTACAGAGACACTTTTGGGATCAAGTCCTGGCTACGGGAGGCCAGTTTGGTTAGGGTTGTCATGAGTGTGGTGATTACACGTGGTGAAGACCTGGGGACTCCCGACGAGCCCCGCGTTTGTGTGATCTCAAACAGCAGAGTCTCCATAACATCAAAGAACCTGTTAACCTGCTCCACGGTGCACCTCTTGTCATAGGAAATAGACACGTATTCACCAACAGCCCACACCACATATGTGAATAGGGGCTCCTTGCTCTGGATGTTGCTCACGGTACCCACAAAGTCCAACAGTTGACGAGAAAGCTCCACTACAAGGGCAGGGTGCAGGTGGCACAAGTGGGGAAGCTGAGAGCTCAGGACTTTGTGCACCTTGTCTTTATAGTCCTGTGATTGAAAGAGGAGCCCACTGCGCTCAAGCAACACCACAACCAGCCGACTGATCAAAGGACCATCTGCAACCTTGGCAATAATACTGAAATACTGCTGAAGCACACACGGGACTATATCTGCACATTGCAACACGCGGGGGCAGCTGCTCAGCTCTGCCAGGACTCGGTGGAGCAATGAGAGTTGTTGTGGGTCTGGGACAGGACACGTCTCACTACGCAGAATATACTGAAACACGTCCCTGCACAGCGGGTGCCTGAAGGCCTCTGTAGCGCTGGATGGGACCACAGAACTGTCCACAACAGTCTTGTCTGAGACTAAAGAGCATGAACGTTGGATCTCCAGCGCCGCTGTCAGGCAGGGCAGGTCAAGCAGAGAATGAAGTATCTCAAGAGCAGAATCTGGGCTAAGAAGAGCTGGAAGCAGGGCCACAAATTCTGACACCAACATTGGGCTGTTCCATGCCAGAAACTTCAGCAGACTGGGAAAGCTCCCTCTGAAGGCCTCCACGTTCTCTTCCAGGAACGAGCTGTTTGTCCTACAGAACCTCACAAACTGGAAAGCAAAGAGTGGCTTATGGTACAGGTCAGTGGGCACCTTGGTGAATAAATGTCTGTACACGGCTTCCGAGTCCACGGCGGCTACTTCACTGTGGTTGAGGAAGAACTGGGCGAGGGGCAGGAGAGCAGGGGCCAGTGAGAGGTCGGTGCAGAGCCTCCCGTGCAGGTTCTTGAGGAGGGGAAGCGCCCGATAGAGATAGGACACGTCTTGTTTGCACACAATGTCCAGCAGTGCCACCGCCTCGGCCAGACAAGCCCTTTGCATCTCCGAGTCGGACTTTCTCAGCGCTTTCCTGTTGCTCTGCTCCACCAGCCGCAGGCAATACTCGAAGGCCTTCTCCCGTAGCCGTTCCCGCGGGGGCAGCAGGCGGCTTGAGGCAGAGGAGGCAGATACCATGGAAACAACTGAGCCCTCGACCTCTGACTTGTCATCACACGTGGCCCCCCCAAAGCCGTGGCACAGGAGCCAGGGGCGCAGCATGGAGAAGCCCAGCACATTCAGCCACTGCTCCTCGGAGTAATGAGTCCCGTGGCTGAGCACAGTAAAGAAGTCCGTGGCAGTGGCACCATCCACCTCAGACACTGGGCCGGGCTGCTTGGCACGAGGGCTGGGGAAGAAGCCGCTGGCCAGTGGTGGCCCCTGATGAATACTGCTGGCATAACGCAGCCAATCACAAAGCTTCTTATTCACCACATTCTCCTGCTCCTCTTCCAACTCCAACCTGAGCAGCAGCGGCAGGAGGGGCCTCAGATTGTGGCCCTCAGGGGCCCGACTCTCCAGACTCCGGCACAGCAGCTGCCCAATAGCGAGCAGGTCTTTTCCCCGGGCCTGAGCTACAAGTACCGGGCACTGCAGCCCCCCCAAGTCCGGTCTGAGGTTAATCAGGGGGGAGGGGCACAAGTGACACAAAATGGCGGCCCCCAGTGCCCGAATCTGCCCGGAGCCCCCGTCTGAGCCCACGAGCTCTTGTAACTTCCCCACAAAGGCCGGATCCAAGTCTCGGTGGCCCCCGGCCGCCACTACCAGGTGCAGCCGCCTCAGACTATCCATTATATCCGCATTGTGCCCAGTCCTGTCCAGCAGCGCCCCCGTCCGAACGCAGAATTTCTGCAGCTCCTCCTGCCCCAACTCCCGGGCCTGGCGCAATAAACTCTCCGTGCCTGCGCTCAGCATATCGGCCTGGCAGCACCGATAATCCCCCGTATGTGATTTCCCAGCACTTCCGCCTTCCGGAGAACAATCCGCAAAGCAATTTTCGGCTTCCGGACTGACTCAGTGAGATACTTCCGGCTTCTGTGCTCTCCTGTGCGCATCCCTGAAATGAAGAGAGAAAGGGGGCGTGTCCGTAACGGGCGGAGAGCATGGCGGGAAATATAGCTCAGCTGTTCATTTAGTGGCACCCGGTTTCTTATCTGCTCAGACTGGTTATTCTGTGGAACACGACAAGTTGGCGGAACTGATTCCCATTTCGGCACAGGAACCCTCTTGTCACGTGACCTGAGAGGAAGAAGGAGGAGACCGTCCCAGCTCCGCCCACCACTTCCTACTCGAGTAAAGGGCAAGTGTTGTGGAAAGAGAAACTGTTGGGCACTTCCTGTTCATGTTTTGTTGGAGGAGACAAATCCCTCGTCTCATTAAAGGGACACTGTCATGGGAAACGTGTTTTATTCATACACATCAGTTAATAGTGCTGCTCCAGCAGAATTCTGCTCTGAAATCAGTTTCTCTAAAGAGCAAACAGATTTTTTTATATTTAATTTTGAAATCTGACATGGGGCTAGACATATTGTCAATTTCCCAGCTGCCCCATGTCATGTGACTTGTGCTCTGATAAACTTTAGTCTCTCTTTACTGCTGTACTGCAAGTTGGACTGATATCACCCCCTCCCTTTCCCCCCAGCAGCCAAACAACAGAACAATGGGAAGGTAACCAGATAGCAGCTCCCTAACACAAGATAACAGCTGCCTGGTAGATCTAAGAACAACACTCAATAGTAAAATCCAGGTCCCACTGAGACACATTCAGTTACATTGAGTAGGAGAAACAACAGGCTGCCAGAAAGCAGTTCCATCCTAAAGTGCTGGCTCTTTCTGAAATCACATGACCAGGCAAAATGAGCTGAGATGCAGCTACACACCAATATTACAACTAAATACACTTGCTGCTTCAGGAATGACATTTTATATTGTACAGTGAATTATTTGCAGTGTAATATAGAAATAAAAACGACATGATAAAAATCATGGCACAATCCATTCAATTATTCCCAATCAGTTGCAACAGCAGGTAGAAAACAATACAGGATAATTGTACCTGTACCTTGTAACCCCCAATCCCAACACTGGAGCAACTGGATTTGGCCGTATACAGCACACAAATGTTAAAGGGCCAGTGCCGCCTTTCAGTGGAAATCTATAGACAAATGTTTGATGAGCCAAGTACCTGTCAGGGAGAATGTGACCGGTGCAGAAAGGCCAAGCTAAGCCTCGATAATGTCCAAATACTCAATCCTGTGTGTTGTACTGTGCCCCTGTACCCATAAACCCCTACTGAGCTGTGTATATGTTACACTGTATATATGAGCACTATATATATATGTTACACTGTATATATGAGCTGTATATATGTATATAATACACAAAAGCCATGAATATCCTGTAAATTATATCCTTATAAACGGTGAGTAGTGATGTTATCAGTTATAAACGGTGAGTAGTGATGTCATTTTTGTCACATGACTTACTAAAACTTGTGTATTATAATAAATAAAGTACCCCCTGTTGTAAAATATGAGGATATTAGAAGTTACCTCGGAGTTCCGTGACCTGTATAAAAACACTCGGCCTTCGGCCTCGTACTTTTATATGGTCATGAAACTCCTCTGTGACTTATAATATCCTTATATTTTACAAGAGGGGGTACTTTATTCACTATATATTGTATATATGAGCTGTATATATATGTATACACTGTATATATGAGCTGTATATATGTTACACTTTATATATGAGCTGTATATATGTATATATTGTATATATGAGCTGTATATATATGTTACACTGTATATATGAGCTGTATATATGTTACACTGTATATATGAGTTGTATATATGTTACACTGTATATATGAGCTGTATATATATGTTACACTGTATATATGAGCTGTATATATGTATATATTGTATATATGAGCTGTATATATATGTTACACTGTATATATGAGCTGTATATATGTTACACTGTATATATGAGCTGTATATATATGTTACACTGTATATATGAGCTGTATATATATGTTACACTGTATATATGAGCTGTATATATATGTTACACTGTATATATGAGCTGTATATATATGTTACACTGTATATATGAGCTGTATATATGTTACACTGTATATATGAGCTGTATATATATGTTACACTGTATATATGAGCTGTATATATATGTTACACTGTATATATGAGCTGTATATATGTTACACTGTATATATGAGCTGTTATATATGTATATATGAGCTGTATATATATGTTACACTGTATATATGAGCTGTATATATGTTACACTGTATATATGAGTTGTATATATGTTACACTGTATATATGAGCTGTATATATATGTTACACTGTATATATGAGCTGTATATATGTATATATTGTATATATGAGCTGTATATATATGTTACACTGTATATATGAGCTGTATATATGTATACACTGTATATATGAGCTGTATATATGTTACACTGTATATATGAGCTGTATATATATGTTACACTGTATATATGAGCTGTATATATATGTTACACTGTATATATGAGCTGTATATATGTTACACTGTATATATGAGCTGTATATATGTATATATTGTATATATGAGCTGTATATATATGTTACACTGTATATATGAGCTGTATATATGTTACACTGTATATATGAGCTGTATATATATGTTACACTGTATATATGAGCTGTATATATGTATATATTGTATATATGAGCTGTATATATATGTTACACTGTATATATGAGCTGTATATATGTTACACTGTATATATGAGTTGTATATATGTTACACTGTATATATGAGCTGTATATATGTATATATTGTATATATGAGCTGTATATATATGTTACACTGTATATATGAGCTGTATATATGTTACACTGTATATATGAGCTGTATATATATGTTACACTGTATATATGAGCTGTATATATGTATATATTGTATATATGAGCTGTATATATATGTTACACTGTATATATGAGCTGTATATATATGTATACACTGTATATATGAGCTGTATATATGTTACACTGTATATATGAGCTGTATATATATGTTACACTGTATATATGAGCTGTATATATATGTTACACTGTATATATGAGCTGTATATATGTTACACTGTATATATGAGCTGTATATATGTATATATTGTATATATGAGCTGTATATATATGTTACACTGTATATATGAGCTGTATATATGTTACACTGTATATATGAGCTGTATATATGTTACACTGTATATATGAGCTGTATATATGTATATATTGTATATATGAGCTGTATATATATGTTACACTGTATATATGAGCTGTATATATGTTACACTGTATATATGAGCTGTATATATGTTGCACTGTATATATGAGCTGTAACATACAGTCCAGAGCTGGGAAGCACACCGTTTGTTTGGTTTTGTTGGTCCTTTAATGTGAATCCCATTCCTTATAGAATTATATTGGGGCCCCTGTTTTCATACAAAAGGATCGGAGAAGGTTCAGAGTTGTTGGTAAATGATCTTTCTGACAATGTGCTGGGGGTCTCCCTTATCTGTGATTGGTCACTGTCTCCCCTTGGCTCAGTGAGGTCACTGAACTATTGGCTCCTCCTGGATCAATACACACTGGACTCTGTTCCACCTGCTGGAGTAAAAGCCACTCTCCTTTCTGCCCCAACCACTGACTGGGGGGACATTCAGCATCTACACGAGGAGCACGATTCCCAGGGACCCCAGACTTGGGCCCCAAATCCTCCTGATCCAGTCAAGGTGCGTCACTCTACCTGTACTACCCTGTATATAGCACTCAGTGTCAACTTACCCTTTACTCTTACCTGCTACTTACCTACTACTGATACAACTGCTCTGTATACACATTCTTCCCACAACACCCCAAACTGGACTTCTGCCACCCCATAATGAGCCTCCATGGCAGTGAGTGTTTATTTGTACCCCCGAATTCATTCTGACTGTTACCCCAATGTTTCTATATATCTGTAACCTTTTTATGAGCTAAGGGGGCCTAGTCTGAAGGTCAGTTAGGGGGAGATTTGGGGTGAGTTTATTTGTACCCTGGGTACCCCTGTAACTATAGCAGGGTGACTGTTACCCCAATGTTTCTATATATCTGTAACCTTGTTATGAGCTAAGGGGGCCCAGTCTGAAGGTCAGTTAGGGGGAGATTTGGGGTGAGTGCTTATTTATACCCTGGGTACCCCTGGAACTATATCAGGGTGACACCCCAATGTTTCTATATATCTGTAACCTTGTTATGAGCTAAGGGGGCCCAGTCTGAAGGCCAGTTAGGGGGAGATTTGGGGTGAGTGCTTATTTGTACCCTGGGTACCCCTGGAACTATAGCAGGGTGACACCCCAATGTTTCTATATATCTGTAACCTTGTTATGAGCTAAGGGGGTCCAGTCTGAAGGTCAATTAGGGGGAGATTTGGGGTGAGTGTTTATTTGTACCCTGGGTACCCCTGTAACTATAGCAGGGTGACACCCCAATGTTTCTATATATCTGTAACCTTGTTATGAGCTAAGGGGGCCCAGTCTGAAGGTCAGTTAGGGGGAGATTTGGGGTGAGTGTTTATTTGTACCCTGGGTACCCCTGGAACTATAGCAGGGTGACACCCCAATGTTTCTATATATCTGTAACCTTGTTATGAGCTAAGGGGGCCCAGTCTGAAGGTCAGTTAGGGGGAGATTTGGGGTGAGTGTTTATTTGTACCCTGGGTACCCCTGGAACTATAGCAGGGTGACTGTTACCCCAATGTTTCTATATACCTGTAACCTTGTTATGAGCTAAGGGGGTCCAGTCTGAAGTTCAGTTAGGGGGAGATTTGGGGTGAGTGATTATTTGTACCCTGGGTACCCCTGGAACTATAGCAGGGTGACACCCCAATGTTTCTATATATCTGTAACCTTGTTATGAGCTAAGGGGGCCCAGCCTGAAGGCCAGTTAGGGGGAGATTTGGGGTGAGTGATTATTTGTACCCTGGGTACCCCTGGAACTATAGCAGGGTGACACCCCAATGTTTCTATATATCTGTAACCTTGTTATGAGCTAAGGGGGCCCAGTCTGAAGGTCAGTTAGGGGGAGATTTGGGGTGAGTGTTTATTTGTATCCTGGGTACCCCTGGAACCGTAGCAGGGTGACTGTTACCCCAATGTTTCTATATATCTGTAACCTTGTTATGAGCTAAGGGGGCCCAGTCTGAAGGTCAGTTAGGGGGAGATTTGGGGTGAGTGTTTATTTGTACCCTGGGTACCCCTGGAACTATAGCAGGGTGACTGAGCTCAGGGGCTTGTGTCTATGTAAAGAGTAGAAAGTGTCTGTAGATGTGGGTCGGAATAATTCTCAGAAAGGCCGTATGTACATACAACACACGAACAGCCACAATCACTTTTTTGGAAAATTGTTGGTAGAGGTGGAGAAAGAAGAGAATGTTGTGAATTTTTGTACAACATTTAACTTTTTAACAAAGATTTTGGTGAATCCCTGTTTATGTTCAGCATGATATGAAAGTATAAAAGAAGTAAAATAAAGTCCCGTGATACCGGGCACTACTGTGCGTATTTACAGACTTGAGCTCAATATTGGGGAGTCTATTTTCCACCAACACTGCAGCCAAGAACATTGAGCCCTTTTTCTATGGTTAATGTATATGAACAAGCGAGAGATGAACTGTGTGTAATGTTTTTATTAGTAGGCAAAGACTTGGGCAACTGTATTGAAATAAACGGATGCCACAAAAGGCAACAAATCATTGTGTGGTAATTACATGGGGGTATGTGTGGCCCGGGGAGGTCGGGCAAAGATTAAACAAATTCAGTTAGTTTGTGGTGTGACCCCCACTTCTTACTTTTGTGCAGCGCCCCCACTGGTGGAACTGAGAGAGAAGAAGGACGTCGCCCCATGGGTGTGAATGGAAGAGGTGCCGCATTGTGCTGGCATCTTATATTTCTCTTTCTATTGGTCCAACCAGTAAACACAGAGGTGCAAGTGCAGTCAGGTATGTTACTGGTTATCTTCCATTGCTTTACTCTATCCTATATATACGTCTAGTAGAGCAACAGACATTCTCCCAAATCTTACTCTGCCCAGCCCCTGGAACTGCTTCAAGCACCCCCAAACCAATGCCAACGGATTTCTACCAACTTGTTTGTACCAACGTATTTGTACCAACATATTTGTGCACAGAAGGCAAAACAAAGATGCCTCTGTATAACTGGGGAGCAAGGAATCCTTTTTAGCAGAACACTTCTAGAACCTCATGGTGCCCCTTCTCTCTCTGATATTAACTGGTGCCCTGTCTCTCTCTGATATTAACTGGTGCCCCTTCTCTCTCTGATATTAACTGGTGCCCCGTCTCTCTCTGATATTAACTGGTGCCCTGTCTCTCTTCTCTGATATTAACTGGTGCCCCGTCTCTCTCTGATATTAACTGGTGCCCCTTCTCTCTCTGATATTAACTGGTGCCCTGTCTCTCTCTCTGATATTAACTGGTGCCCCGTCTCTCTCTCTGATATTAACTGGTGCCCCTTCTCTCTCTGATATTAACTGGTGCCCTGTCTCTCTCTCTGATATTAACTGGTGCCCCTTCTCTCTCTGATATTAACTGGTGCCCCATCTCTCTCTGATATTAACTGGTGCCCTGTCTCTCTCTGATATTAACTGGTGCCCCATCTCTCTCTGATATTAACTGGTGCCCTGTCTCTCTCTGATATTAACTGGTGCCCTGTCTCTCTTCTCTGATATTAACTGGTGCCCCGTCTCTCTCTGATATTAACTGGTGCCCTGTCTCTCTCTCTGATATTAACTGGTGCCCCTTCTCTCTCTGATATTAACTGGTGCCCCTTCTCTCTCTGATATTAACTGGTGCCCCTTCTCTCTCTGATATTAACTGGTGCCCCTTCTCTCTCTGATATTAACTGGTGCCCTGTCTCTCTCTCTGATATTAACTGGTGCCCCGTCTCTCTCTCTGATATTAACTGGTGCCCCTTCTCTCTCTGATATTAACTGGTGCCCTGTCTCTCTCTCTGATATTAACTGGTGCCCCTTCTCTCTCTGATATTAACTGGTGCCCCATCTCTCTCTGATATTAACTGGTGCCCTGTCTCTCTCTGATATTAACTGGTGCCCTGTCTCTCTTCTCTGATATTAACTGGTGCCCCGTCTCTCTCTGATATTAACTGGTGCCCTGTCTCTCTTCTCTGATATTAACTGGTGCCCCGTCTCTCTCTGATATTAACTGGTGCCCCTTCTCTCTCTGATATTAAACTGGTGCCCTGTCTCTCTCTCTGATATTAACTGGTGCCCCGTCTCTCTCTCTGATATTAACTGGTGCCCCTTCTCTCTCTGATATTAACTGGTGCCCTGTCTCTCTCTCTGATATTAACTGGTGCCCCTTCTCTCTCTGATATTAACTGGTGCCCCATCTCTCTCTGATATTAACTGGTGCCCTGTCTCTCTCTGATATTAACTGGTGCCCTGTCTCTCTTCTCTGATATTAACTGGTGCCCCGTCTCTCTCTGATATTAACTGGTGCCCTGTCTCTCTCTCTGATATTAACTGGTGCCCCTTCTCTCTCTGATATTAACTGGTGCCCCTTCTCTCTCTGATATTAACTGGTGCCCTGTCTCTCTCTCTGATATTAACTGGTGCCCCTTCTCTCTCTGATATTAACTGGTGCCCCTTCTCTCTCTGATATTAACTGGTGCCCTGTCTCTCTCTCTGATATTAACTGGTGCCCCGTCTCTCTCTCTGATATTAACTGGTGCCCCGTCTCTCTCTCTGATATTAACTGGTGCCCCTTCTCTCTCTGATATTAACTGGTGCCCCGTCTCTCTCTGATATTAACTGGTGCCCCTTCTCTCTCTGATATTAACTGGTGCCCTGTCTCTCTCTCTGATATTAACTGGTGCCCCGTCTCTCTCTCTGATATTAACTGGTGCCCCGTCTCTCTCTGATATTAACTGGTGCCCTGTCTCTCTCTCTGATATTAACTGGTGCCCCTTCTCTCTCTGATATTAACTGGTGCCCCATCTCTCTCTGATATTAACTGGTGCCCTGTCTCTCTCTGATATTAACTGGTGCCCTGTCTCTCTTCTCTGATATTAACTGGTGCCCCGTCTCTCTCTGATATTAACTGGTGCCCTGTCTCTCTCTCTGATATTAACTGGTGCCCCTTCTCTCTCTGATATTAACTGGTGCCCCTTCTCTCTCTGATATTAACTGGTGCCCTGTCTCTCTCTCTGATATTAACTGGTGCCCCTTCTCTCTCTGATATTAACTGGTGCCCCTTCTCTCTCTGATATTAACTGGTGCCCTGTCTCTCTCTCTGATATTAACTGGTGCCCCGTCTCTCTCTCTGATATTAACTGGTGCCCCGTCTCTCTCTGATATTAACTGGTGCCCTGTCTCTCTCTCTGATATTAACTGGTGCCCCTTCTCTCTCTGATATTAACTGGTGCCCCGTCTCTCTCTGATATTAACTGGTGCCCCTTCTCTCTCTGATATTAACTGGTGCCCCTTCTCTCTCTGATATTAACTGGTGCCCTGTCTCTCTCTCTGATATTAACTGGTGCCCCGTCTCTCTCTGATATTAACTGGTGCCCTGTCTCTCTCTGATATTAACTGGTGCCCTGTCTCTCTCTGATATTAACTGGTGCCCTGTCTCTCTCTGATATTAACTGGTGCCCCTTCTCTCTCTGATATTAACTGGTGCCCTGTCTCTCTCTCTGATATTAACTGGTGCCCCTTCTCTCTCTGATATTAACTGGTGCCCCGTCTCTCTCTGATATTAACTGGTGCCCTGTCTCTCTCTGATATTAACTGGTGCCCCGTCTCTCTCTGATATTAACTGGTGCCCTGTCTCTCTCTGATATTAACTGGTGCCCTGTCTCTCTCTCTGATATTAACTGGTGCCCCTTCTCTCTCTGATATTAACTGGTGCCCCGTCTCTCTCTGATATTAACTGGTGCCCTGTCTCTCTCTGATATTAACTGGTGCCCCGTCTCTCTCTGATATTAACTGGTGCCCTGTCTCTCTCTGATATTAACTGGTGCCCCGTCTCTCTCTGATATTAACTGGTGCCCTGTCTCTCTCTGGTAACAAATGGCATGGTGTCTAGTCTGTTTGCAGAGAGATATTGGGTACCAATACAGCACAGTACATATGTGGATGAAAAGCTGGTATGTCAGCACCACTCTGTGGCTAGAACTTCTGCTGTCAAAGTGACCTTTCTTCTTCTCCCCCAGACTGCCCACCCTCCATTCAGCCCCATCTCCCACTGATAACCTTTCTTCTTCTCCCCCCAGACTGCCCACCCGCCTGCCTCCCATTCAGCCCCATCTCCCACTGATAACCTTTCTTCTTCTCCCCCCAGACTACCCACCCTCAATTCAGCCCCATCTCCCACTGATAACCTTTCTTCTTCTCCCCCCAGACTGCCCACCCTCAATTCAGCCCCATCTCCCACTGATAACCTTTCTTCTTCTACCCCCAGACTGCCCACCCGCCTGCCTCCCATTCAGCCACTGCCCAGGGCCCAATGGGAACCTCACGTGCCGCTGTGATCTGGGATTTTATTTCCATCCAGAGCTCGGCTGTGTAACAGGTAATCATGTGACTGGGAGACTCGGGAATAAAGGACCCTGGTTGGTCAGAGCATACAAAGAAATGTGAATGTGGGGTAGAAGTCGGGGGCACATACATTAAGGTTTCTACGTTTTGGTTTTGTTTCAATGGAAAGTCAGAACATTCCCAGCTGGAATCTCCGTCTCGGCACTGATGTGGAATGAGACCAACCTCTCGCTGGAGACAAACACTGCTGCCCTCTGGGTGGAGCTGTCTGGGAATGTGAGCACCTTGGTGAGAATGGGACCCCCCAATCTGTGTGATGTATGGGACATGAACTGGGAAATGGGGATAATAGAAGGGGAGATGGGGTTTATTCCCGCTGGATCCTCCTGCTTTGGTCAGGACCCTGAAAGTGATTTGGGAATGTTCATATGAAAGTGGAAGTAACAGGCTCCTCTCCTGTGTCCGACAGTTTCAGGAAGTTCTGGGAACCATAGATGGGTATCTCTCTACGTCTGTGTTCAACTTGGGGTGAGTATGAGATGGACTTATGAGGGGGGGGGTATAACAGACTGACACTTGTCCCTCAGTATAAGGAGAAACATACAAACTGCAGGAATACTGGCCCCTGAGTTTGCCAAATTAAACCATTAGCAGCTTGGCCACTGCTTTCCCTATAGCCCAGGGCGCCATTGCACAGGGTGCTATCGAATTTACACACCTGTTCTTGGCTTTGCCCCATATGCCCCCCATATAACAAATAAATTGCAGTGCTGTGGGGAGGGACAGTAAATACACTGGATGCAACTACTCAGCAATATCTCATGTTGGTGCAACTCCTGGGTAAGGTGTAGTGGAGTATCTGCCACACGGGGCTCCATTGCCAGGTGGAAGATCTCCCCTCATGTGGGTGATGAAGCACCCCACTGTCCTTTTGCATTAGTTGCAACTGCCACATGGAAGGAGGGGCATTAGTGCTCTGGGGTCTCATTAACGACTGACTCTGTGTCCTGTAGGCGGAGTCATGTGACAATCCTACATCAGTTTTCCACCTTGTCTCCAGTCACTGAGCAGCTCCTGAAAGATACAATAGCACCACAGCCGTGCCAGGGGCAGGACCAGGGCTGTGTTTTGTCCCTCAGAGAAGACTCCTACCAGGGTAAGATGGAGGCTGCCTCCAATAAGCACTTACACACCCGGGCAAATGCCAGTCACAACGGTGTCACGTGCTGCTCCATGTCTCTTGGGGGCAAATTGGTTTGATTTCAATGCCACACACTTTGGCACAGATCAGATCCTACAGGATTTGACCCATTCCATCTATGTTTTGTTGTTTGCAGCATTTGGGGGTGTAGTTGGTGTGGAAGCCCCCAATTTCCTGCACTGCACTAGGTTTTGGGGTTTGGTGGAGTAATGTCCCCCCTCCAGGTTCCCAGTCCAAGGTTCTTTCTGGTGGTTCCATCACTTGTGTCTCTCTCCTCAGCCCTGAGCCTCTGTGACTTTGCCCTGTGTGACCCATTCTCTAGTGACCCTCAGTGCCACCGTGGTTTGGTGACCTGCTCCTGCCGACAGGGTTACTTTAAGTTCAGCTCAGGTGACCGCTCGTGTACAGGTAGGTGCTGAGTGGGACATGACCCATACCTCAACTGTTTCCCTTCATTCTGTGTTCGCCCCAATTCTGAGCTTGGTTTTCCAAATAAAACTCTTCTTTATATAGGGTCCGTCATCCATGTCTCAGACCTTGCATGTGTGGCTCCTCTCCAATCTCCATGGCAGAGTCTGGTTCATTTTGGGACTCAGTGGGTTCCCTTCTCTCCCATGTGTGATTGTACCCCATGTGGGCCTTAAATGTTCCATCCATGTTGGTCTTGACTTTGCTCTGTTTCCCATGTTCCTCTTCTCCTCAGCATGTGCCAGTGGGTTTCATTGGAAAGATGACAGTTGCCAGAGGTTGGTAGGTCCAAGCACCGTCGCACACACACTTCCTTCTTTGCATCAAAAAGAATAAAAATTCACTTTTCACCCCATGTGCTAACCATAGCTCCACCTTAACTACTGATATATCTCCATGTGCTAACCATAGCTCCACCTTAACTACTGATATATCTCCATGTGCTAACCATAGCTCCACCTTAACTACTGATATATCTCCATGTGCTAATCATAGCTCCACCTTAACTACTAATATATCTCCATGTGCTAACCATAGCTCCACCTTAACTACTGATATATCTCCATGTGCTAACCAAAGCTCCACCTTAACTACTGATATATCTCCATGTGCTAACCATAGCTCCACCTTAACTACTGATATATCTCCATGTGCTAACCATAGCTCCACCTTAACTACTGATATATCTCCATGTGCTAACCATAGCTCTGCCTTAACTACTGATGATATATATCCATGTGCTAACCATAGCTCCGCCTTAACTACTGATGATATATATCCATGTGCTAATCATAGCTCCGCCTTAACTACTGATGATATATATCCATGTGCTAACCATAGCTCCGCCTTAACTACTGATATATCTCCATGTGCTAACCATAGCTCCACCTTAACTACTGATGATATATCTCCATGTGCTAACCATAGCTCCGCCTTAACTACTGATATATCTCCATGTGCTAATCATAGCTCCGCCTTAACTACTGATGATATATCTCCATGTGCTAACCATAGCTCCGCCTTAACTTCTGATGATATATATCCATGTGCTAATCATAGCTCCGCCTTAACTACTGATGATATATATCCATGTGCTAACCATAGCTCCACCTTAACTACTGATATATCTCCATGTGCTAACCATAGCTCCGCCTTAACTACTGATGATATATCTCCATGTGCTAACTAACCATAGCTCCGCCTTAACTACTGATGGAATATCGCCATGTGCTAATCATAGCTCCACCTGAGCTCATAATAGATCCCCAGTGCTAATGATATACGATATGTATTATGATTATAATTGATGCCCTTGAGCTAATGATGGGTCCCCCTGTTATAAAGCAGATCCACCTGTACTAATGATAGATCCATATGAGCGCCCTCCTTTCTCCTATCCCTAATCTGTGGGGGAGGAGCTGTTCTTTAGGAAACTGTGATTGGCCCTTTAATTAGGGAATGAGTTCCATTGCATGTAGTGAGTAACATGGTGGATCTGTGTGTTCCCAGGTGTCCTTTTGGGTTTACGGGATTTAACTGTGATGAAGGTGAGTATATGTGGCTGTGGGAACTAAGGCTTATATTTATGGTAGTGACAAATGGGAAACATGAGAAGTAGGACTTATATTAATGGTGAATGTAATAAGAATTTGGTACCAAGGATACAAATAGCCACCCTCACTAAATGCCATGCCAGGATTACAAAACCCCATGAGGGAAGGGGGTGGACTACACTGGCTCATTATTGTGGCTCTCATCCCAATTGCATGTCCAGTGCTGGGATCTGCCCAGTAATGCTCTGCTCAAGTACCTTGGAGGTAGAGCCACTCAGCAGTTCTTTTAGTGTATGGCCACCTGCATAATGCAATTTCTTTCAGACCTTTCTCCTCCTAGTGGAATTGAGTGGTGGTTGGACCTGGATTTTTACTATTGAGTGCTAGTCTCATATCTACCACTAGCTAGCTAGCAATGCAGCTGTAAGGGAGCTGTTATATGGTCACTTTCCCATTGTTCTGTTGGGTGGGAAAAAGGTTAGGGTGATACCACTCCAACTTGCAGCACAGCAGGAAAGAGAGACAGAAGTTTATCAGTTTTAGATTTATTAGCTTTATCAGAACACGTCACATGGCCGAGGGCACCTGAGAAACGAACATGTCTAGCACCATGCCAGATTTCAGAATGAAATATCCATAAAATGGATTTCAGGGCAGAGCTCTTACCTGATCTGTTTTGTAAAAACAAACACATTGAGTTACAGAGGGGTCAGGCTTTTGTTTGCCCTCACAGTAGGGGCAATTACCTGGGGAGGAACAGGGAATGCAGATTGGTACAGTTGCACAGATCCTTGGTTTTGGACAAAGGGCGCCCAGATGGGTTTCCCAGGGTGGTTGTTCCCGGTGCCTGGGGTCCTGGATAACATAATGCCATTGGCTCTGTATAATCTTATTCTATGGCAAGAAGTCATTGGCTAGCAGCTCAGCACCATCCACTGGAGCTTCATCTCCTAAATCATACACTCACCTATCAAACTGCCACTTCCTGATTGGCTCTGGGAGCTGGATCTAGCATCCAATGAGAGTGCCCCAATCTACCCTTATCTCTCATTATGCACTTAAAGGGCTTGTCCAACTTCCAAACACTTTTCATTCAGTTGGTTTCACACAGTTCCCCAGAAATAACGACTTTTCCGCATTACTTTCCATCTTTTATTTATGACCATTGAAGTGTAATGTTGGTGTGAGTATGAGTGTGCGTGGGGCAGCTGAGTGATCCATTTCTCAGTAGGATCTATGGGGAATATAAATGCAACTATTGTATCAAGTCGAACAGTTGCCTTTAATGACACGCAGGGATTCTGCTCAGCAGGGAAAAACACATGGATCAACTCATGGATCAGGGTCGCCGACCCCCCTCCCACAGCTGCTTCACAAACACATTAGAAGGGGAAAACTTCAATATTATAAAAACAAATGGAAAATAGAAAGTAATTGGAAAAGTCTTTATTTCTGGGGAAGTGAAACCAACTGAACTAGAGGAAGTGCTGGAAGGGGAACAATCCCTTTAATACACTGTCCTGGCACCTCCGGGCTTCCTCTTACCTCTTGTACTGTTAGCCTTGCTGTGGCCCTACTGCCAATACATATACAAGGGCTGACTTGCCCTTTAAAGGGGTGAGTTATCTGTTCTCCCCCCCCCCCCAGAGGAACCCTGGCCCCTCCTCTTACATCCGCCCCATGCAGGGTTATTAAAAGGGGTTAGCGCCACCCAATCACCCATTTCCAGTAACGAGGCCTTGCGACTGGCCCTGGAGACTGGATACTGAAAGCACCGGATCACATGGATTTCTCCCTTATTCTGAGAGTGGATCAGGCTTCACTGGTTGCTACGTCTGATGAAGGGCGACCCCCAAAACATCACACCCTTTCCCCAAATAAACACACTGGCTGCTGTGCCACTTCCAACTGCCACATTGTGCTGAGTTTTCTTATCTCTCCCCCAGCCTTTCTGCTGACTGTCATACTGCAAAGTGGCCTGTTGTTCCTCCTACTGGCAGCCTGTGTATCCCTCCTCATTCTCTACTCCAGGTAAGTGTCACCCCAAACTGACTGTGCCTCCTACTGGCAGCCTGTGTGTCCCTCCTCATTCTCTACTCCAGGTAAGTGTCACCCCCAAACTGACTGTTCCTCCTACTGGCAGCCTGTGTAACCCTCCTCATTCTCTACTCCAGGTAAGTGTCACCCCAAACTGACTGTGCCTCCTACTGGCAGCCTGTGTGTCCCTCCTCATTCTCTACTCCAGGTAAGTGTCACCCCCAAACTGACTGTTCCTCCTACTGGCAGCCTGTGTGTCCCTCCTCATTCTCTACTCCAGGTAAGTGTCACCCCCAAACTGACTGTTCCTCCTACTGGCAGCCTGTGTATCCCTCCTCATTCTCTACTCCAGGTAAGTGTCACCCCCAAACTGACTGTTCCTCCTACTTGCAGCCTGTGTATCCCTCCTCATTCTCTACTCCAGGTAAGTGTCACCCCCAAACTGACTGTTCCTCCTACTGGCAGCCTGTGTATCCCTCCTCATTCTCTACTCCAGGTAAGTGTCACCCCAAACTGACTGTGCCTCCTACTGGCAGCCTGTGTGTCCCTCCTCATTCTCTACTCCAGGTAAGTGTCACCCCCAAACTGACTGTTCCTCCTACTGGCAGCCTGTGTGTCCCTCCTCATTCTCTACTCCAGGTAAGTGTCACCCCCAAACTGACTGTTCCTCCTACTGGCAGCCTGTGTATCCCTCCTCATTCTCTACTCCAGGTAAGTGTCACCCCCAAACTGACTGTTCCTCCTACTTGCAGCCTGTGTATCCCTCCTCATTCTCTACTCCAGGTAAGTGTCACCCCCAAACTGACTGTTCCTCCTACTGGCAGCCTGTGTATCCCTCCTCATTCTCTACTCCAGGTAAGTGTCACCCCAAACTGACTGTGCCTCCTACTGGCAGCCTGTGTGTCCCTCCTCATTCTCTACTCCAGGTAAGTGTCACCCCCAAACTGACTGTTCCTCCTACTGGCAGCCTGTGTGTCCCTCCTCATTCTCTACTCCAGGTAAGTGTCACCCCCAAACTGACTGTTCCTCCTACTGGCAGCCTGTGTATCCCTCCTCATTCTCTACTCCAGGTAAGTGTCACCCCCAAACTGACTGTTCCTCCTACTTGCAGCCTGTGTATCCCTCCTCATTCTCTACTCCAGGTAAGTGTCACCCCCAAACTGACTGTTCCTCCTACTGGCAGCCTGTGTATCCCTCCTCATTCTCTACTCCAGGTAAGTGTCACCCCCAAACTGACTGTTCCTCCTACTGGCAGCCTGTGTGTCCCTCCTCATTCTCTACTCCAGGTAAGTGTCACCCCCAAACTGACTGTTCCTTCTACTGGCAGCCTGTGTATCCCTCCTCATTCTCTACTCCAGGTAAGTGTCACCCCCAAACTGACTGTGCCTCCTACTGGTGGCCTGTGTAGCTCTGTTTGGATATGTGGGAAGGACTAACCCCTAGAGGTATCAGCTGGACTGGCTACTACATTGGGGGTCTGTCCAGCCACTGGCAAATGGTTAAGGGAATCTGCCGCTTGAGTCAGTTTGCTGTTGGTCAGTCGAGGCCCCATTAATCCCTATGTTTTCCCCTAGAAAGAAGAGGTCCCAGAAGCCCAAATTGATTGACAGCCTGGTGCTGGGGGTGCCCTCCGACGTCCTGTCATTGCCCAGAGCCCAGTTCTCCTGGAGAAGAGACTGGAACTGGGAGGAACCAGTGGGCACAGGTTTGGGTAATGCCCACGGAGAGACAGGACAGATGGTGAGAGACGGGCCTGTCCATATGGAAGAGAGAAAGGGGCAACATTTTTGGCAGAGCTATGGGCACATAATCAACACCAATGTCCATTGTTTCTCTTTCTTTACAGGACCATGTTCCACAGTCTTCAGAAATTCAGCTAAAATCATTTGGGGAGACCCCAAGATCCACTGTGTCCAACACACGTCTGGGCAGCCACAACCCGGGGTTCATCAGTGACTGACCTTTAAGCTCCAGGAACAGAATGAAGCCCAACCCCCATCCTGGTGCATTTGATTCTGCTGAACAGAGGAACCTCCAAACCTTCTTTCTTCTGATGAACAGTTGGGACACGTAACCCAATGCACATCTGCTGAGACCCACTGGGTCCTGGGGGAGTTAGACTGGGAATCACCCAATGGCAATTCCAATTCTCAACATTAGCATCTCATTTACATCTGCCCCAAACGCCCACCTACATTCATTGCTCACGTGGCTCTTGGGTTTTACTTATGGGACCATTACACCACTGGGGCCACACACACCTCTGGGGGCCACACACAACTCTGGGGGCCACACATACTGAGGGGCAGAGACACTGCAGTGGGACATGGCTTGTGAAGATACCCCAGAGGGGCAGTATATAGGCTTATATGAGGGTATCCAGAGCTGCTATGTTGGTGGGAGAGTTTCTGTTTAGGAAAACAATTAGAAACCTTTCTCACATCTTTCCTAAGCAGAAGAACATCAGCCTCTTTCTTTCTCCTGACAACTTCCTTGACTACTTGCTGGTCAGACTGGTGGGGAACTGACCAGCAGGTGGTGCTGTTGTAACAAAATGTATTTATATTAACAGTACATGTATCCCTTAATATCTTGCAATAAAAAATAAACAATGAATGTACACTGCAAAAGTGCTTAGAATAGCCCCCTCATCAATTTTATATTCACTTATTTTAAAGGTTTACTTATCCTTTAATATCAGTAGAGCAGATGCCTGTGGTCTCTGGGGGATCTATATGATGAGAAAGTGGGTGCCCCATGTGAGAGGAGGCTCAGCGGGAGTCGTGGGCCAGTCATGGGTGACAAAGAGAAGTCCATAGAAAGAGCTCAGACTTGCCCCCTGCTGCTCACACCCCAGAGCCTCTTACTCATTCTCCACCAGTCATTCGGACTTTGATTGTTGGGGCTCCAGGTTCCCCTAATACAGAGAGGCCTGTACAGGAATTGCACAGCTGGGGGTGGGGTTTTAGTAGCAAATAGCAGGTCCGATGGGTTAATATCAACATTAGTGAGACGTCAGCTACTGTACATGATTAAAGGAGAACTAAAGCTTAAGTGAAGGACTAGGGCAGAAATACTGTACGTGCTCTGTGCTACTGAATATACATCACATCTCACAATACAAGGCTGAGACTGATTAGCAAATAATTATTGGAACATGGCAGCTCAGAAACCAGCGCTTTTATCCAAATATAATCATCGACCCTGTAGCATCAGCTTCATTCTCTGCTTCATCATTTGCAATTACCCCTAAACTGGGCTTCTCAAACCTCACTGAGCATGTGCAGTGCCACTCCTTGTCCTTGGAGGGGACAACCTTGTGTATGGAAGGGATGACCTTGTTTATTGTGCTTTATAATCTTCCGTGTCCATGTTACATGTGTACAGTTGCCCCACACTAACCCAGACCAGTAACCAGTCATCTCGCTACCAACATAGCGAACTATTGTATAGTAACATACTAACATAGTAACATAGTAACACTGTATGCAGGAGATCACTGTGGAACTCACCATAGGGAGGAAAGAGGAGTCTCCTGCAAGCTCCAACCAACAACCAACACCAGATCCATGATCCCCGTATAAGATCTTGTTCTTGTACATTAACCTGTATATGGAGGGGACAACCCTGAAGCTGTATATGGAGGGGACAAACCTGAAGCTGTATATGGAGGGGACAAACCTGAAGCTGTATATGGAGGGGACAAACCTGAAGCTGTATATGGAGGGGACAACCCTGAAGCTGTATATGGAGGGGACAACCCTAAAGCTGTATATGGAGGGGACAAACCTGAAGCTGTATATGATGGGGAAGACCAGAGCAAAGCCCTTGGAATTCAAAATGAAATCTAACAGCTTATGGGAAACAAAACAATTGTGCTCCTGGTAAAACAACAAAAGACATGGTAGAACAGTCAGTCCAGAACAATCAGTAAAATATTCCTGTGACCAACTGCAAAGCAGACCTATTAGTAAGAGCCTGGCAGGTAGGTAGCCACCCTATAGCACTAGTCCCAGGCCAAGGAAAGGTTTAGGTGACTGGCCTGACTAACGGCTCCATGGCTTTGCCACAGGTGAAACCACCATCATTGCCAGAGCCGCTGGATTCCTGCCCACAGCCGCTACTATCAACATCACTACGAGTGCCCGGTGCCTCTGTCTTACAGTCTGTGTTGTAGGCACCTGCTTGTGGGGATGTGGTGCCAGTTGGCTCATACTTGGTATAGTTCTCAGTGTTCTCATCTGAGATATTCTCATACAAATACCCATTTTCTTTCATGAGTTTCCTGGCACAGGAAACCACACAGGTTCCATGATCCGGAGATGGAGAAGACACCCCAATGTCACTGCTCAATAAACACGTATCTGAGACATTAGTAGGGTCCTGAAGTTTCTCCTTCCACAGGAACCTGCCCCAGTGGGACTGCATTCTGAATTGCCCCTCAGAACTCATTTCTACAACAGGGCACTTTTCCAGAGTGATTCTTATGGGGTTGTAGAAGCTTTTCTTTGCCCCCTTATACAGTTTCTGGGGGTTCCTCCTCTGACTTTCCTTGTGATTCTTAGATTTCACTACCACCAGCTGCTCGGAGGGTGAGGAGCCTTCCTGCACTTCTCTCTTGCTGGTCAATGCCCCCCCAGGTACCAGAAGATTCGTCCAGAGCTGCAGCTGAAACTGTTGCAACACTCGATACAGATATAGGGTTTCTCCCCATTGTGGATACAAAGGTGTAGAGCCAAGTGTGAGAGTTGCACAAAGCTCTTGGGGCAAACGTTGCACTTGTAGGGTTTCTATTCGGTGTGGGTTCTAGAATGGGTCAGTAAGTAGATGCTACGGTTGAAGCTCTTGCCTCATTCAATGCAGGAATACGGCTTCTCCCCTGTGTGAATCCTCTGGTGTCAGATATAGGCGGAATGGAAGGGGTAACGCAGTCTTAATACTATTATCCCTAATAACCCCTAATACTACTATTATACCTATTAACCCTTAATACTATTATCCCTATTAACCCCAATACTTTTATGCCAATTATCCCTAATACTATTATCATCCCTATGAACCATAATAATCATATTTTTAATTCTGCTCCAGCGGGTAAATGAGTCACAGGCCTCTTATATAAAGGGCAAGTAATCCTGCAGAGTGCCTTGTGAGGCTGCTTATTGACAGAAAGCATGTAGAAAGGCAGGAGGACCCTATGTTAAATGGCAGATACAAAGAATGTGCCTTTAACTCATTGTCCTGATCTCCACCCGGAACTTGGTTGTTACGAGGGATTGCCCCTTTTTTTTTAAAAAAAAAACCCAAAACATTTATTTTTATTGTTTTTTCAAGTTGAAGAGGGGGGGGGGGAGTCCTGCCTGGGGGTTCCCTATTGTTACAGTTATCAATAACAGTTGGGTGTCCCTTGCGTGCGCTACATTTGCACAATTGATTTAGTCCTCAAACAAAGACAACCCTTCAGATTCAATCCATGGGGCATTGCCCCTTTAACCCTCTAATCCCATTATTGGGGGTAAGAGAGAGGGAAGGAGTCAAGTAGATGGAGCCGCTATGAGACACATATATATATATATATATATATATATATATATATATATATATATATACAAAAATGCGTATAGTCTGCACATCAATAGATAGAAATAACCTGTGTGCTAGTCCAAGAGATGAATGGATACAAATGTAAAGTGACAGCACTCCAAGGATTTAAAAGACGAGATAAAGTGTTAAAAAATAGGTAGGTTTATTGAATCCGACGTTTCAGTTCCTCACAGGAACTTTCTTCCGCCGAGGATGCACGTATACATCAGTGGGAGCTGCCATACTATTCTTTAGCAACTTCATGAAACACTCCTGTCTGGACTGACATCAGACTTTTGCATTTGAGGAACACAAAGGACCAAACAACCCCAACCCCAATATAAAGTGATGGTTTTCCATGTGATTCTCAGACTCTCCATCAGTTGCCACCAGCAGAGGACAGCGCTGCAGCCAATAGGAGGGCAGAGCCAATAGGAGGGCAGAGCCAATAGGAGGGCAGCGTTTACATGAATCTGCCCAATCAGATGAATGTACAGTTGGGGCCCAACAGATGCTCATCCATTAGTGAGGGAACAGAGAGACACAAGAGAACTGAGCAAAGAAGAAAAGATGCAGATGATCATCATTGAGGTCTGAGCTCCATTGAGATACACTGGGGGTCCCTGAATGTGTCTCATGTCTGTCACCTCAGTAACAACAACACAAAGTACAGAGAGCAGCAATGAAGCTGATAAAGGGAATAGGAAGGGGTGGGACAAACACATTGAGGCTCAGGGTACAAGGGGTGGAGACATTTCAGGCAGCAGTAGAGATGAGGGAATAGAAGCAGAAGAGAAGGGGTTAAAGAGATTCGAGATCCACAGCCCCTCCCCCACTATCCCGAGGAAGACCCAAGAGCTCACTCGCCCGCTACTCCCAGCGATCACTTCTACAGGGGAGACTTTAAAGCCCTGCGGACACCTGGGAGTTGTATTTCTTTTTCCTGAGCCGCCCGATAAACAACATTCAAATAGAAACTACATTTCCCAGAACTACCCGCGGCAGCTTATGCGTGACGTCAATAAAACACAGTAGCGCGTTGCACCTCGGGCATTATAGTATCTAAACGCTTAGATCCTCAGTTTTCGGCACATTTAAACTACAAGTCCCAGTGACATATGCGGCAGTGGCGACGCTCGTAGGGAGAGACGGGAAATATAGTTGCACAGCTCGTGGGCTCCTTGGAACAAAAAGGCGGGCCGCTGGGATAAAACTACAATTCCCGATGGCCCGTGGGACTTAAACTGCACAGAGACACTCGTTTCGTTTCGGGCCCGGGACAATTATGGGGCCGGAAGGGGAGGGCTGACGAGAATACTTCCGGTGAATGGAGCCTCCCTGTGTAAATCCCATCAAGGTAAAACTCAGGTGAGATCTAGTGACAGCGTTTTACTTTGTATTATAATAAATATTTGTGTGTGACACTTACCCCTCTGTGTGTGACACTTACCCCTCTGTGTGTGACACTTACCCCTCTGTGTGTGACACTTACCCCTCTGTGTGTCTGACACTTACCCCTCTGTGTGTGACACTTACCCCTCTGTGTGTGACACTTACCCCTCTGTGTCTGACACTTACCCCTCTGTGTGTCTGACACTTACCCCTCTGTGTGTCTGACACTTACCCCTCTGTGTGTCTGACACTTACCCCTCTGTGTGTGTGACACTTACCCCTCTGTGTGTCTGACACTTACCCCTCTGTGTGTCTGACACTTACCCCTCTGTGTGTCTGACACTTACCCCTCTGTGTGTCTGACACTTACCCCTCTGTGTGTGTGACACTTACCCCTCTGTGTGTGACACTTACCCCTCTGTGTGTCTGACACTTACCCCTCTGTGTGTCTGACACTTACCCCTCTGTGTGTCTGACACTTACCCCTCTGTGTGTCTGACACTTACCCCTCTGTGTGACACTTACCCCTCTGTGTGACACTTACCCCTCTGTGTGACACTTACCCCTCTGTGTGTCTGACACTTACCCCTCTGTGTGTCTGACACTTACCCCTCTGTGTCTGACACTTACCACTCTGTGTGTGACACTTACCCCTCTGTGTGTCTGACACTTACCCCTCTGTGTCTGACACTTACCCCTCTGTGTCTGACACTTACCCCTCTGTGTCTGACACTTACCCCTCTGTGTGTGACACTTACCCCTCTGTGTGTCTGACACTTACCCCTCTGTGTGTCTGACACTTACCCCTCTGTGTGTCTGACACTTACCCCTCTGTGTGTCTGACACTTACCCCTCTGTGTGTCTGACACTTACCCCTCTGTGTCTGACACTTACCCCTCTGTGTGTCTGACACTTACCCCTCTGTGTGTCTGACACTTACCCCTCTGTGTGTCTGACACTTACCCCTCTGTGTGTCTGACACTTACCCCTCTGTGTCTGACACTTACCCCTCTGTGTGTCTGACACTTACCCCTCTGTGTGTGACACTTACCCCTCTGTGTGTCTGACACTTACCCCTGTGTGTCTGACACTTACCCCTCTGTGTGTCTGACACTTACCCCTCTGTGTGTGACACTTACCCCTCTGTGTGTCTGACACTTACCCCTCTGTGTGTGACACTTACCCCTCTGTGTGTCTGACACTTACCCTCTGTGTGTGACACTTACCCCTCTGTGTGTCTGACACTTACCCCTCTGTGTCTGACACTTACCCCTCTGTGTCTGACACTTACCCCTTTGTGTGTGACACTTACCCCTCTGTGTGTGACACTTACCCCTCTGTGTGTGACACTTACCCCTCTGTGTGTGACACTTACCCCTCTGTGTGTGACACTTACCCCTCTGTGTGTGACACTTACACCTCTGTGTGTGACACTTACCCCTCTGTGTGTCTGACACTTACCCCTCTGTGTGTGTGACACTTACCCCTCTGTGTGTGACACTTACCCCTCTGTGTGTCTGACACTTACCCCTCTGTGTGTCTGACACTTACCCCTCTGTGTGTGACACTTACCCCTCTGTGTGTGTGACACTTACCCCTCTGTGTGTGTGACACTTACCCCTCTGTGTGTGTGACACTTACCCCTCTGTGTGTGTGACACTTACCCCTCTGTGTGTGTGACACTTACCCCTCTGTGTGTGTGACACTTACCCCTCTGTGTGTGTGACACTTACCCCTCTGTGTGTGTGACACTTACCCCTCTGTGTCTGACACTTACCCCTCTGTGTGTCTGACACTTACCCCTCTGTGTGTGACACTTACCCCTCTGTGTGTCTGACACTTACCCCTGTGTGTCTGACACTTACCCCTCTGTGTGTCTGACACTTACCCCTCTGTGTGTGACACTTACCCCTCTGTGTGTCTGACACTTACCCCTCTGTGTGTGACACTTACCCCTCTGTGTGTCTGACACTTACCCCTCTGTGTGTGACACTTACCCCTCTGTGTGTCTGACACTTACCCCTCTGTGTCTGACACTTACCCCTCTGTGTCTGACACTTACCCCTCTGTGTGTGACACTTACCCCTCTGTGTGTGACACTTACCCCTCTGTGTGTGACACTTACCCCTCTGTGTGTGACACTTACCCCTCTGTGTGTGACACTTACCCCTCTGTGTGTGACACTTACCCCTCTGTGTGTCTGACACTTACCCCTCTGTGTGTGTGACACTTACCCCTCTGTGTGTGACACTTACCCCTCTGTGTGTCTGACACTTACCCCTCTGTGTGTCTGACACTTACCCCTCTGTGTGTGACACTTACCCCTCTGTGTGTGTGACACTTACCCCTCTGTGTGTGTGACACTTACCCCTCTGTGTGTGTGACACTTACCCTCTGTGTGTGTGACACTTACCCCTCTGTGTGTGTGACACTTACCCCTCTGTGTGTGTGACACTTACCCCTCTGTGTGTGTGACACTTACCCCTCTGTGTGTGTGACACTTACCCCTCTGTGTGTGTGACACTTACCCCTCGTGTGTGTGACACTTACCCCTCTGTGTGTGACACTTACCCCTCTGTGTGTGACACTTACCCCTCTGTGTGTGACACTTACCCCTCTGTGTGTGACACTTACCCCTCTGTGTGTGACACTTACCCCTGTGTGTCTGACACTTACCCCTCTGTGTCTGACACTTACCCCTCTGTGTCTGACACTTACCCCTCTGTGTCTGACACTTACCCCTCTGTGTCTGACACTTACCCCTCTGTGTCTGACACTTACCCCTCTGTGTCTGACACTTACCCCTCTGTGTCTGACACTTACCCCTCTGTGTCTGACACTTACCCCTCTGTGTGTCTGATACTTACCCCTCTGTGTGTGTGACACTTACCCCTCTGTGTGTGTGACACTTACCCCTCTGTGTGTGACACTTACCCCTCTGTGTGTGTGACACTTACCCCTCTGTGTGTGACACTTACCCCTCTGTGTGTGACACTTACCCCTCTGTGTGTGACACTTACCCCTGTGTGTCTGACACTTACCCCTCTGTGTCTGACACTTACCCCTCTGTGTCTGACACTTACCCCTCTGTGTCTGACACTTACCCCTGTGTGTCTGACACTTACCCCTCTGTGTCTGACACTTACCCCTCTGTGTGTCTGATACTTACCCCTCTGTGTGTCTGACACTTACCCCTCTGTGTGTCTGACACTTACCCCTCTGTGTCTGACACTTACCCCTCTGTGTGTCTGACACTTACCCCTCTGTGTGTGACACTTACCCCTCTGTGTGTCTGACACTTACCCCTCTGTGTGTGACACTTACCCCTCTGTGTGTGACACTTACCCCTCTGTGTGTGACACTTACCCCTCTGTGTGTGACACTTACCCCTCTGTGTGTGACACTTACCCCTCTGTGTGTGACACTTACCCCTGTGTGTGTGACACTTACCCCTCTGTGTGTCTGACACTTACCCCTCTGTGTGTCTGACACTTACCCCTGTGTGTGTGTCCCAGGAGGGAGGGTTTAGTCCTGAGAGGGGTCGTGTTAATCCTTTTACTGTTAGTCCAGGGTTGGCAGCCAAAGGTCCAGTTATGGTTTGTCTTATGTTAAAACAGGTTGGTGGGCAGGGCCCAGAATAAAAGGTGGGGTTAAAGGGGTTGTTCACCTTCAAACAACTAGTTGTTTTCAGATAGATCACCAGATATAACGACTTTTTCCAATGACATTCTATTTTCTGTGTCACTGTTTTTCTGGGAGTGGGGGTCGCCGACCCTGTACACTGTTCTGAATTGATACATTTAGTTGATACATTTCTTATCTTTGTCCCTGCTGAGCAGAGTCCCTGAGTTTCATTACAGGCAGCTGTTAGACTTGATACAATAGTTACTGATATTCCACAGATACTGCTGAGAAATGGATCAACTAATTGTAACAACGAAATGTATCAACTAAATGTATCAACTAAACGTAACAGCTAATTGTATCAACTAATTATATCAACAAATTGTATCAACTAATTGTAATAACTAAATGTATCAATGAGTTGTATCAACTAATTGTATCAACTAAATGTATCAACTAAATGTATCAACTAAATGTATCAACTAAATGTATCAACTAAATGTATCAACTAAATGTATCAACTAATTGTAACAACTAAATGTGTCAACTAAACGTATCAACTAAATGTAGCAACTAAATGTAGCAACTAAATGTAGCAACTAAGTGTAGCAACTAAGTGTAGCAACTAAGTGTAGCAACTAAGTGTAGCAACTAAGTGTAGCAACTAAGTGTAGCAACTAAAGGTGGCCATACACGGATAGATCCGCTCGTTTGGCGATGTCGCCAAACGAGCGGATCTCCCTCCGATATGCCCACCTTGAGGTGGGCAATATCGGGCTGATCCGATCGTGGGCCCTAGGGCCCAACGATCGGATCCTAGCGTTCGCCAAACGGGCGGTCGGATCGCGGGACCGCATCAACGAACAGATGCGGCCGCGATCCGACGGGATTTTTAATCCCATCCGATCGAGATCTGGCCGACTTTCGGCCAGATCTCGATCGGGGAAGCCCGTCGGGGGCCCCCATACACGGGCCAATAAGCTGCCGACTCGGTCTGTCTCCAGCTTTTATCGGCCCGTGTATGGCCACCTTAAGTGTAGCAACTAAATGTAGCAACTAAATGTAGCAACTATATGTAGCAACTAAATGTAGCAACTATATGTACCAACTAAGTGTAGCAACTAAGTGTAGCAACTATATGTACCAACTAAGTGTAGCAACTAAATGTAGCAACTATATGTACCAACTAAGTGTAGCAACTAAATGTAGCAACTAAATGTACCAACTAAGTGTAGCAACTAAATGTAGCAACTAAATGTAACAACTAAGTGTAGCAACTTAGTGTAAAATTGTAACAGATCAGAGTCTGAATTACCTGAATTACTGAGCTGCCAGACTCAAACACCAGAGACACAAACATTCAACTTTACACTTGGATTTTGTCTTTATTTCTGTATTTCTGGGGAACAATCTGAAAAAACTGAAAAAAGTGTTTGTAAGGTGAACTTCCCCTTTAACAAGTCACAGTATTGGTTCTCATTGTTTGTCATTGGAAAATAAAGTTTCCTCCTTCTGTTTGTGTCCTCCCCAGAGATTATTGGAGCGACCCATTTCCCTGATTGTGATTGGCTCATCGGCATTTCCTCTGGCCCCGCCAACTTCTCTCCCAGGTGATTGTGCTGTACATGCTGATTTGCTATTGCTGCTGCCCTCGTACTGGACTGAACCCTCAACAGCCAATAACACTCCTCTCTGACTTTGCATAATCAGTGCTAATTGCTTGCTGTGGGTTTTCAGCACTTTTACTACTTTCCCTTTGTGAGTCCTACCTCACAGTTACCTTCTGTATCACCCCGCAGTGGGAGGGTCTTACCCCACAGTTACCTTCTGTATCACCCCGCAGTGGGAGGGTCTTACCCCACAGTTCCCTTCTGTATCACCCCGCAGTGGGAGGGTCTTATCCCACAGTTCCCTTCTGTATCACCCCACAGTGGGAGGGTCTTACCCCACAGTTACCTTCTGTATCACCCCGCAGTGGGAGGGTCTTACCCCACAGTTCCCTTCTGTATCACCCCGCAGTGGGAGGGTCTTATCCCACAGTTCCCTTCTGTATCACCCCGCAGTGGGAGGGTCTTACCCCACAGTTACCTTCTGTATCACCCCGCAGTGGGAGGGTCTTATCCCACAGTTCCCTTCTGTATCACCCCGCAGTGGGAGGGTCTTATCCCACAGTTCCCTTCTGTATCACCCCGCAGTGGGAGGGTCTTATCCCACAGTTCCCTTCTGTATCACCCCGCAGTGGGAGGGTCTTATCCCACAGTTCCCTTCTGTATCACCCCGCAGTGGGAGGGTCTTATCCCACAGTTCCCTTCTGTATCACCCCGCAGTGCGAGGGTCTTGCCCCACAGTTCCCTTCTGTATCACCCCACAGTGGGAGGGTCTTACCCCACAGTTACCTTCTGTATCACCCCGCAGTGGGAGGGTCTTACCCCACAGTTCCCTTCTGTATCACCCCACAGTGGGAGGGTCTTACCCCACAGTTCCCCTCTGTCTTTCTCTTTATTTCACCCTGCATTGTGTGTGTGTGTGTGTGTGGGGTGGGGGGAGTTGCCATTATTCCCTTCTGTTGTGGCTTCACCCTGCAGTGGGAGGGGCATTATCATTTCCTCTCAGCCAGATGGGGCGGAGTTATGTGAGTGTTGTGTTCTTGCAGGTTGAGAGTGTGACACAATGAGTGGGGAGCAGGGGTACATGTGGCCCCCAGGATCAGATGATGAAGAGAGTCACTCGGGTAGGTACCATATGAGGTGGGGGTATATTATTTGGCAAAGTCACCCCATTTCTCTGTATGCATTTAGCTGCTCTCGTTCTGCCTCTCTGCCCCACCCCAATCTTCTTTCCTTCACCTTCTCATCCGCCCTCCGTCCCATCTGCCCGACACCCCCTCTGTTTGTCTCTTCCTGATCTTGTTCTTCCTCCCAACAGGTTTCTATGGTGCAATGAATGGGAATAACGATGAAGAGGACGGTCCCACCTATTTACATCACGCGGGGGTTCTGTTGGACTGTCAGGACGAGGAGTCGCCCCCCGGGGAGGAGGAGGAGAGTGAGGAGAGCCTGCTGGGGTCAGACAAGAAGGACAGCCCAACTAGCGGTGCCCCAATAAGGCCGTCAATGAGCGGCTCCCGCAAACTCACCAACATCATCGCCCACCTGCAGAGTCTGGCCAGCGAGCGGGAGTCGTCCAAGCAGGAGCCCCCCGAGGAGCCAGACTTCCATATGGGGGAGAACTCATTTGCCTTTGTGCACCACGACATTCACTTTGACCATGATGAGGGGGCTCTGGCCTCCCCCCAAGGCCGCTCACACTCGGCCGAGCAAAGGTTAAAGGCCTTTAAAGCCATAAAGATATTACAGGAGCCCGACGGCAAGGAGAAAAAGTACATTTGTGTGGAGTGCGGCAAAACCAGCCGCTACAAGTCGGCCTACCTGCGACACAAGAGAACCCACACCGGGGAGAAACCCTTCAGCTGCAACGACTGCGGCAAATGCTTCCGACGCAGCTCCCAGCTGGTCACGCACCAGCGCATCCACACCGGAGAGAAACCCTATGCCTGCCTCCGCTGCGGCAAGAGCTTCAGCTGCAACTCCACCCTGGTCACCCACCAGAGAACTCACACCGGGGAGAAACCCTACATCTGCATGGAGTGCGGCAAAGGCTTCATCCACAGCTCTGACTACAACCGGCACCACCGCGTGCACCGAGGGGAGAAGCGCTACACCTGCAAGGAATGCGGCAAGAGCTTTAGCCAGAGTTCTTACCTGGTCATCCACCAGCGAATCCACACCGGAGAGAAACCCTTTGTGTGCAACGAATGCGGCAAGTGTTTCAGCCGCAACTCATCCCTTGTGACGCACCAGAGGGTACACACGGGCGAGAGGCCCTATACATGCGCCGAATGCGGCAAAAGCTTCCGACAGAGCTCCCACCTTCTCATCCACCAGCGCACCCACACGCCTGACAGTCACCTGGCATTGCGCGCCATGATGTGAAACCTTTGCCCAGTGTTATTGCCAAAGATAGTGAGTAGGAAGCCTCCTCCAACTCTCCATCCAGCCTGGAAGCAACTCACTGACTGCTTATGGACTTCTTGCTGCTAATGGAGACACAGGGAGGCCACATACTTTGCCCCTAGTAGTGACCCAACCTTACAGGTCAATTGTGGCCCAGTTAGCTGGACCCTCATGTGCCCCTTCCCCCAATCTATTTATACGCAGACATGGGCTACTAGAGACAGACGAGTGGCTGGTAGTGGCGACTGCATGCTTCTCTGTCCAATCAGCAGCTCCTTACTGGATCCCCATGTCCTATTATCTCTAGAATTTTGGTTCAGTTTCTTTTAAAGTTTGTAACATGAGAAATGTGCTGCGGTTGTGTCTGTGTTTCTTTCTGCTCAATGAGATACTCCAGTGTCGTGAGTGCATGCTTGTGATTGGCTCACTGGCTTGTATTTCTCATGCAGGGGCGGAATCATATCTATAGAATAAAGCCGAGGGGCCCCTGTGATTGGCTGCAATACGGCGGCCTAGAACCCAATATTGGTACCACTCCAAAACCATAGAAAATCTGTGTGTGAATTTGTTTGTGCTGATTTGTACAAGAATCAAATTCAGCATTTCCCTCTCTGGTGGTATTTACCTGATATGAAACTGCACCATAGCAGTGCCCACCCCAGACTCCGTTTTATCTGTAAAATCTTATAAAAATCACTGCAGCACTAGAATTCACTGGGAAATCTGTGCTTGGGGTTTCTATGGTTCTGGACACACAGAATGGTGTTACACTATGTCGCTTCTCACTGAGCTGCGGGAGGAGACTCAGAAGGGATAAGTGGGAGAGATACTAGTGAGTAAGGGAGAGACTCAGAAGGCATAAGTGAGAGAGATACTAGTGAGTAAGGGAGGGGCTCAGAAGGGATAAGAGGGAGAGATACTAGTGAGTATGGGAGGGGCTCAGAAGGCATAAGTGGGAGAGATACTGGTGAGTATGGTATCTTGTGAGTATGGGAGGGGCTCAGCAGGGATAAGTGGGAGAGATGCTAGTGAGTAATGGAGGGGCTCAGAAGGGATAAGTGGGAGAGATACTAGTGAGTACGGTTGTGTCTGTGTTTCTTTCTGCTCAATGAGATACTCCAGTGTCGTGAGTGCATGCTTGTGATTGGCTCACTGGCTTGTATTTCTCATGCAGGGGCGGAATCATATCTATAGAATAAAACCGAGGGGCCCCTGTGATTGGCTGCAATACGGCGGCCTAGAACCCAATATTGGTTCCACTCCAAAACCATAGAAAATCTGTGTGTGAATTTGTTTGTGCTGATTTGTACAAGAATCAAATTCAGCATTTCCCTCTCTGGTGGTATTTACCTGATATGAAACTGCACCATAGCAGTGCCCACCCCAGACTCTCCGTTTTATCTGTAAAATATTATAAAAATCACTGCAGCACTAGAATTCACTGGGCTCAGCAGGGATAAGTGGGAGAGATACTTGTGAGTATGGGAGGGGCTCAGAAGGGATAAGTGGGAGAGATACTTGTGAGTATGGGAGGGGCTCAGAAGGGATAAGTGGGAGAGATACTTGTGAGTATGGGAGGGGCTCAGAAGGGATAAGTGGGAGAGATACTAGTGAGTATGGGAGGGGCTCAGAAGGGATAAGTGGGAGAGATACTAGTGAGTATGGGAGGGGCTCAGCAGGGATAAGTGGGAGAGATACTTGTGAGTATGGGAGGGGCTCAGAAGGGATAAGTGGGAGAGATACTTGTGAGTATGGGAGGGGCTCAGAAGGGATAAGTGGGAGAGATACTAGTGAGTATGGGAGGGGCTCAGAAGGGATAAGTGGGAGAGATACTAGTGAGTATGGGAGGGGCGCAGCAGGGATAAGTTGGAGATATACTCGTGAGTAAGGGAGGGGCTAAGTAGGGATAAATGGGAGAGATACTAGTGAGTAAGGGAGGTGACTCACACAAAGACGATGCGGCTAATGGCGGAGCTCACCCGTGGTACGTCGGCTCCTGCTGAGTCGCAGCTCTCGCGATACATCTGGCTCCTTCTAGCCGGCTTAACACATACTCCAATAGTATCGCTACGGAGAGCGCCGATCAAAGCAGTCACGGAGTCAGGCGTTTCAATATCAAATTGTTGGCTTTATTAAGCGCATTAAAAGTACAGTGGAGGGGGATTACAACTAACGCGTTTCGTGTCAGCAAACCTGACACTTCATCAGAGGGAGGTGACTCAGAAGGGATAAGTGGGAGAGATACTAGTGAGTATGGGAGGGGCTCAGAAGGGATAAGTGGGAGAGATACTAGTGAGTATGGGAGGGGCTCAGAAGGGATAAGTGGGAGAGATACTAGTGAGTATGGGAGGGGCTCAGAAGGGATAAGTGGGAGAGATACTAGTGAGTAAGGGAGGGGCTCAGCAGGGATAAGTGGGAGAGATACTCGTGAGTATGGGAGGGGCTCAGCAGGGATAAGTTGGAGATATACTCGTGAGTAAGGGAGGGGCTAAGTAGGGATAAGTGGGAGAGATACTAGTGAGTAAGGGAGGGGCTCAGAAGGGATAAGTGGGAGAGATACTAGTGAGTATGGGAGGGGCTCAGCAGGGATAAGTTGGAGATATACTCGTGAGTAAGGGAGGGGCTAAGTAGGGATAAGTGGGAGAGATACTAGTGAGTAAGGGAGGTGACTCAGAAGGGATAAGTGGGAGAGATACTAGTGAGTATGGGAGGGGCTCAGAAGGGATAAGTGGGAGAGATACTAGTGAGTATGGGAGGGGCTCAGAAGGGATAAGTGGGAGAGATACTAGTGAGTATGGGAGGGGCTCAGAAGGGATAAGTGGGAGAGATACTAGTGAGTATGGTATCTCGTGAGTATGGGAGGGGCTCAGCAGGGATAAGTGGGAGATATACTCGTGAGTATGGGAAGGGCTCAGCAGGGATAAGTGGGAGAGATACTAGTGAGTAAGGGAGGGGCTCAGCAGGGATAAGTGGGAGAGATACTCATGAGTATGGGAGGGGCTCAGCAGGGATAAGTTGGAGATATACTCGTGAGTAAGGGAGGGGCTAAGTAGGGATAAGTGGGAGAGATACTAGTGAGTAAGGGAGGGGCTCAGAAGGGATAAGTGGGAGAGATACTAGTGAGTAAGGGAGGTGACTCAGAAGGGATAAGTGGGAGAGATACTAGTGAGTATGGGAGGGGCTCAGAAGGGATAAGTTGGAGAGATACTAGTGAGTAAGGGATGGGGCTCAGAAGGGATAAGTGGGAGAGATACTAGTGAATAAGGGAGGGGCTCAGAAGGGATAAGTGGGAGAGATACTAGTGAGTATGGGAGGGGCTCAGAAGGGATAAGTGGGAGATATACTAGTGAGTATGGTATCTCGTGAGTATGGGAGGGGCTCAGCCGCGATAAGTGAGAGAGATACTAGTGAGTATGGGAGGGGCTCAGAAGGGATAAGTGGGAGAGATACTCATGAGTCAGGGAGGGGCTCAGAAGGGATAAGTGGGAGAGATACTAGTGAGTAAGGGAGGAGACTCAGAAGGGATAAGTGAGAGAGATACTAGTGAGTATGGGAGGGGCTCAGAAGGGATAAGTGAGAGAGATACTAGTGAGTATTGGAGGGGCTCAGAAGGGATAAGTGAGAGAGATACTAGTGAGCAAGGGAGGGGGCTCAGCAGGGATAAGAGGGAGAGATACTAGTGAGTATGGGAGGGGGCTCAGCAGGGATAAGTGGGAGAGATACTAGTGAGTATGGGAGAGGCCCAGCAGGGATAAGTGGGAGAGATACTCGTGAGTATGGGAGGGGCTCAGAAGGGATAAGTGGGAGAGATACTAGTGAGTATGGGAGGGGCTCAGCAGGGATAAGTGGGAGAGATACTCGTGAGTATGGTATCTCGTGAGTATGGGAGGGGCTCAGCAGAGATAAATGGGAGAGATACTAGTGAGTATTGGAGGTGCTCAGCAGGGATAAGTGGGAGAGATACTCGTGAGTATGGTATCTCGTGAGTATGGGAGGGGCTCTATAAGTGGGAGAGATACTCGTGAGTATGGTATCTCGTGAGTATGGGAGGGGCTCAGCAGGGATAAGTGGGAGATATACTCGTGAGTATGGGAGGGGCTCAGCAGGGATAAGTTGGAGAGATACTAGTGAGTAAGGGAGGGGCTCAGAAGGGTTAAGTGGGAGAGGTACTAGTGAGTATGGGAGGGGCTCAGAAGGGATAAGTGGGAGAGGTACTATTGAGTAAGGGAGGGGCTCAGAAGGGATAAGTGGGAGAGGTACTATTGAGTAAGGGAGGGGCTCAGAAGGGATAAGTGGGAGAGATACTAGTGAGTAAGGGAGGGGCTCAGAAGGGATAAGTGAGAGAGATACTAGTGAGTATGGGAGGGGCTCAGCAGGGATAAGTGAGAGAGATACTAGTGAGTATGGGAGGGGCTCAGAAGGGATAAGTGGGAGAGGTACTAGTGAGTATGGGAGGGGCTCAGAAGGGATAAGTGGGAGAGGTACTAGTGAGTATGGGAGGGGCTCAGCAGGGATAAGTGAGAGAGATACTAGTGAGTATGGGAGGGGCTCAGAAGGGATAAGTGGGAGAGATACTAGTGAGTAATGGAGGGGCTCAGAAGGGATAAGAGGGAGAGATAGTAGTGAGTATGGGAGGGGCTCAGAAGGGAGGGGGAGACCGATATTATGGAAGAGAGTGGAATCCGTGGAGAAATTGAGAAGATGAAATGAGGAAAGGACAGGGATTTATAAGAGTAACTTGTTTAGATTTCATGTTGGGGGACGGTGTTACCAGTAAAGAGGGGAGGGGGCTAAGAGACATTTGGGGGGCACTATTACTGATAGGAGGCAGTACAGATGGGGAGGTGAGTGATTGTTCTGGGGAATTAAGGGGGGCACTAAGTGGAAGAAGTGTTTTTTAAATGAATCTAATACAGGACATTATGTTTCCTTGGCAAATGCCCAAAATTTCACATTAACGTCTGACCGCAACTTCCAGCTGAATAAATCAATAGAGTAAAGTGCTGGTCAGTGCCCCTATTGTCCTGATTTATACATTCTGGTGGGAAGAAGGGATGTGGTTTTTAATGGGCAGATAAATGGCATTAGGAGGGGGCTTGGTAATTGTATCCCCACTGACTTCATCCCACTCGCTGTTCCTTCCCCCCTTTCAACTCACTGATCCTTCCCACTTCCCACCCACTGATACTTCTCCTGTCCCATCTACTGATCCTTCAACTGTCCCACTCACTGGGGCAAATTCACTACGCGCCGAACGCTAGCGTTAATTCGCTAGCGTTTGGCATTTTCGTTACTGCGCAATTTCAATAACGAACGCTAGCGTGGTTTCGCTAGTGTTACTTCGCACCCTTACGCCTAGCTAATTTTCGCTAGCGAAGTAACTACGCAAATTCACTAACGTGTGCAGTGTACTGAACGCTACCTTTTACGCCAGACTTCCGTCGCCACCTCAGACCTGGCGAAGCGCAATAGAGTAGATAGGGATTGCTTCAAAAAAAGTCAAAATTTTTTCTAAGTCCCAAAAAAACGCTGGCGTGTTTTCTACATTATGGGTGATAGGCTGAAAAAGATCGAAATGTTTTTTTGGGGCTTCCCTCCTTCCCCCCTACATTTCCTAACTCATGGCAACTTACCTAGACAGTGGGCACATGTGTAGGTCAAAATAAACATTTTTATTTGATGTTTTGAAGCTTTTCTAGCCATTTGTAGTGCTGATACGTATTCCTCCATTGAAATTTGAATTTGGCGCCGTATGCAAATTAGCCTTCGCTAGCGTAACTTCGCTTTACTTAGCGAATCAACGCTAGCACAACTTCGCAAACTTACGCTACCCCTGTGTGCAACTTCAGATTTTAGTGAATTTGCGGAGCGCTGGAAAATACGCCTGGCCAAGTGCGGCGAAGTGCCTGGCGCAACTTCGAATCTTAGTGAATTTGCCCCAATGATCCTTCCCAGCTGAATAAGTGCCCGCAAAATAGTACTCTGTAAGCCTCCTCCCTCTTTCGGTCACCACCGTCCCCCAAGCATGAATCTAAACAAGTTGCTCTTATAATCCTGTCCTTTACACCCATTTCATGCTTTTCTCATTATGTGATCCTAACGCGATTTCCACATACCTCTTCCTATAACTATGGGTCTCCCCGTCACTTCTGAGTCCGTCCATACTCACTACTATTTGTAGTCACTCTTATCCCTTCTGGAGCCCCGTCAATACTCACTAGGTAATCTCATCCACTTATCCCCATTCTGAGCCCCTCCATACCTCCATGCCCCATCACTAGAATATCTGCTTCCCCCTGTCACCTACTCATCTTAGAATCCTTCCCCTTCCGTCACCACTCACTCGATCGTCCACTGAGTCCTCCCATTCCACACTATCACTGATCTTTCCTCCCTCGCACCACACTCACTCATGTAATCCCTTCTCCAGTCTCTCTATCCTCTCTCACTGATCGTCCCACTCACTGATCCTTCCCCCGTCCCATCACTGATCTACCCCCGCTCCCACTCACTGATCCTTCCCCCGTCCCACTCACTGATCCTTCCCCTCTGCCCCACTCACTGATCCTTCCCCGTCACATCACTGATCTTCCCCATCCCACTCACTGATCCTTCCCCTCGCCCACTCACTGATCCTTCCCCCGTCCACTCTGCCATCCTCGTCCACTCACTGATCCTTCCCCTCTTCCACCACTGATCTTCCCCCCACTCTGATCTTCCCCTCCCTAGTCACTGATCTTCTCCTTCCCACTCACTGATCCTTCCCCGTCCCATCTACTGATCCTTCCGTTCCCACTCACTGATCCCTCCTTGCTCCACTCACTGATCCTTTCTCGTCCCACTCACGGATCCTTTCCGTCCACTCACTGATCTTTTGGTCTCTTTCGTCCCACTCACGGATCCCTCTTTGCGTCCCACTCACTGATCCCTCTTTGGGTCTCACTCACTGATCCTTCTTTGCGTCCCACTCACTGATCCCTCTTTCCGTACCACTCACTGATCCCTCTTTGCGTCCCACTCACTGATCCTTCTTTGCGTCCCACTCACTGATCCCTCTTTGCGTCCCACTCACTGATCCCTCTTTGGGTCTCACTCACTGATCCCTCTTTGCGTCCCAATCACTGATCCCTCTTTGCGTCCCACTCACTGATCCCTCTTTGCGTCCCACTCACCGATCCTGTTTTGTGTCTCAATCACTGATCCCTCTTTGCGTCCCACTCACTGATCCCTCTTTGGGTCCCACTCACTGATCCCTCTTTGTGTCTCACTCACTGATCCCTCTTTGCGTCCCACTCACTGATCCCTCTTTACGTCCCACTCACTGATCCCTCTTTACGTCCCACTCATTTATCCCTCTTTGCGACCCACTAACTGATCCTTCCCCCACCCCTCTCATTGATTCTTTCCTAGTCCCACTCACTGATCCCTCTTTGCGTCCCACTCACTGATCCCTCTTTGCGTCCCACTCACTGATCCCTCTTTGCATCCCACTCACCAATCCCGTTTTGTGTCTCAATCACTGATCCCTCTTTGCGTCCCACTCACTGATCCCTCTTTGGGTCCCACTCACTGATCCCTCTTTGTGTCTCACTCACTGATCCCTCTTTGCGTCCCACTCACTGATCCCTCTTTACGTCCCACTCATTGATCCCTCTTTGCGACCCACTAACTGATCCTTCCCCCACCCCTCTCATTGATTCTTTCCTAGTCCCACTCACTGATCCCTCTTTGCGTCCCACTCACTGATCCCTCTTTGCGTCCCACTCATTGATCCCTCTTTGCTTCCCACTCACTGATCCCTCTTTGCGTCCCACTCACCGATCCCTCTTTGCGTCCCACTCACCGATCCCTCTTTGCGTCCCACTCACCGATCCCTCTTTGCGTCCCACTCACTGATTCCTCTTTGCGTCCCACTCACTGATCCCTCTTTGCGTCCCACTCACTGATCCCTCTTTGCGTTCCACTCACTGATCCCTCTTTGCGTTCCACTCACTGATCCCTCTTTGCGTCTCACTCACTGATCCCTCTTTGCGTCCCAATCACTGATCCCTCTTTGCGTCCCACTCACTGATCCCTCTTTGCATCCCACTCACCAATCCCGTTTTGTGTCTCAATCACTGATCCCTCTTTGCGTCCCACTCACTGATCCCTCTTTGGGTCCCACTCACTGATCCCTCTTTGTGTCTCACTCACTGATCCCTCTTTGCGTCCCACTCACTGATCCCTCTTTGCTTCCCACTCACTGATCCCTCTTTACGTCCCACTCACTGATCCCACTTTACGTCCCACTCATTGATCCCTCTTTGCGACCCACTAACTGATCCTTCCCCCACCCCTCTCATTGATTCTTTCCTAGTCCCACTCACTGATCCCTCTTTGCGTCCCACTCACTGATCCCTCTTTGCATCCCACTCATTCATCCCTCTTTGCTTCCCACTCACTGATCCCTCTTTGCGTCCCACTCACTGATGCCTCTTTGCGTCCCACTCACTGATGCCTCTTTGCGTCCCACTCACTGATCCCTCTTTACGTCCCACTCACTGATCCCTCTTTACGTCCCACTCACTGATCCCTCTTTACGTCCCACTCATTGATCCCTCTTTGCGACCCACTCATTGATCCCTCTTTGCGACCCACTCATTGATCCCTCTTTGCGACCCACTAACTGATCCTTCCCCCACCCCCCTCATTGATTCTTTCCTAGTCCCACTCACTGATCCCTCTTTGCGTCCCACTCACTGATCCCTCTTTGCGTCCCACTCATTCATCCCTCTTTGCTTCCCACTCACTGATCCCTCTTTGCGTCCCACTCACTGATCCCTCTTTGCGTCCCACTCACTGATCCCTCTTTGCTTCCCACTCACTGATCCCTCTTTGCGTCCCACTCACTGAGTGTGAATGTGGATTGAGGCTTGTGCATATTGTTGTAGCTGCTCAGGTCCCAGAAGAACATCTCCCTCCTTCTCACTCTCTCATTAAGAGACCACAGAGCATCAGTCTAAAGACTTTGCTGATGTTGGTGGACGTCATTGCATTATTCCCCTTGGCTTCTCTCCATCCCATCTCTCCATCTCTTCTGGCAGCACCACCGGCCGGTTAGAGAGACAGAGGAAGAAGTTGAAGAGACACAACTTGTTATTCTGCCCTGAAATCTAAAGCCACAGGGACAGAAGTAGAGCAGCAGTAGGTGCAGTTACAACGGTGCCCAACCAACAAGTGAGTTTTTATTTGTTATTTGCAAATAAGGGACCCACAATATTCTTCTACTTTTCCTTCCCACCACCAGTCTGCTTGTAGATCTTCCTGATGGACATTCTGAAGCCCCCACAGGACGAGGAAGGAGACGATGAGAAGAAACCTTCTGACCTGACGGTGTTTGCAGGCAACTCCACACTCCATGGGATCAGCCATGTCTTCCTGCCTGGTGGGGTGACCCCTCGACGTGTTTTCTGGGCATGTTCCTTCCTGGCCTCTCTCAGCTGCTTCCTCTTCCAAGTGGCCGACCGCATCATCTACTACAGTGCGTACCACCATGTCACCACCCTGGATGAGATGGAGAGCAGCCACATGAAATTCCCAGCCATCACCATCTGCAACTTCAACAGATTCCGTCGCTCCAAACTCACCCCGAGGTACATGTGCTCCGCTCAATATCTGCTTGGGACACAAAATGTCAGCAGAGAGGAACTGGCCAAGTGCGAGCTTCCTGTATGTTCTGATGATGCCAATAAGAGTAACGACACCATGGATTTCTTTGACCAAACAGGACATTCCATGAAGGACATGTTGCTGGAGTGTCGCTACCGAAATGAGACGTGTGGCCCAGAGAACTTCACCACGGTGAGTGCCACTTATTCTTTCCTCTTGCCTTATCCACCAAGCAAGTCTTTAGCCAGACTGGGGCATTGGTTAGATTCACTCAGTGGTCCAATGGCTTCTCCTACGACTGGTACCTCTCCCACTAGGAACATCACTCACTCATTTACATCAGTAGATTAAGCAGCATGGCAGCACCCTCTCAGATTGCTACATAGACTTATGAAGAGAACTGGGACTTTCTGTGCAAATAGTCCATTGAGCCTATGTTTAAAAGGGTTGTTTACCTTCAGGTTAATGTGTAATATGTTATATTAGCAACTTTTCAATTGGTCTTCATTATAATATTTCATAGTTTCTGCATTATTTGTCTTCATCTTCTGCCTCTTCCCAGCTCTCACTGACCCCAGCAGCCAAATACCTAATGCTCTGTGGCGCTACAATTCCATTATTATTGCGCCTCTTTGTTACTTATCTATATATTTAGTTCCCCTACTTTTCATATTTCAGTCTCTCATTCAAGCCTTTACCTTGTTACTAGGGTATATTGGACCCTAGCAACCAGATAGCTGCTTAAATTCCAAACTGGAGAGTTTCTGAATGAAAAAAAACGTAATAATTCAAAAAAGAAGACCAGCTGCAAATTGTCGCAGATGATCACTGTCTATATCATGGTAACACATAAGTTAGAGTTCAACTACCCCATTAACTGAATGAATAGAACATGCCCCTCGAGCTTGACTTGTTAGCAAGTGCTGTGTAATTAAGGCGCAGGGATTAAATGAATTCACCAAGGGGGAAGGATACAGACGGGGGGTCTTGCTTGAGATGTGACTCCATTGAGGGGTCTTAATGTGAAGGATGAATATGTTTCCCCTGTGCCAGGTATTCACACGCTATGGCAAGTGCTACACCTTTAACTCCGGGAAGAAGGGACATCGCTTGCTCAACACTTTGAAGGGCGGCACAGGGAACGGCCTGGAGCTCATGTTGGACATTCAGCAGAATGAGTACCTACCTGTGTTTAGTGAGACAGGTGAGAAGCAATGTTCCTACCTGTAGAGCTATAGTGTACCTACCTGTGCCAGGGATATAGGTGAGCTGTAGTGTACGTACCTGTGCCAGGGATATAGGTGAGCTGTAGTGTACGTACCTGTGTCAGGGATATAGGTGAGCTGTAGTGTACGTACCTGTGCCAGGGATATAGGTGAGCTGTAGTGTACGTACCTGTGTCAGGGATATAGGTGAGCTGTAGTGTACGTACCTGTGCCAGGGATATAGGTGAGCTGCAGTGTACTTACCTGTGTCGGGGATAATGGTGAGCTGTAGTGTACCTACCTGTGTGATATAGGTGAGCTGTAGTGCACCTACCTGTGTGAGGGATATAGGTGAGCTGTAGTGTACCTACCTGTGTGAGGGATATAGGTGAGCTGTAGTGTACCAACCTGTGTCAGGGATATAGGTGAGCTGTAGTGTACTTACCAGTGTCCGGGATATAGGTGAGCTGTAGTGTTCCTACCTGTGTGAGGGATATAGGTGAGCTGTAGTATACCTACCTGTGTCAGGGATATAGGTGAGCTGTAGTGTACTTACCTGTGTCCGGGATATAGGTGAGCTGTAGTGTACGTACCTGTGCCAGGGATATAGGTGAGCTGTAGTGTACTTACCTGTGTCAGGGATATAGGTGAGCTGTAGTGTACTTACCTGTGTCGGGGATAATGGTGAGCTGTAGTGTACCTACCTGTGTCAGGGATATAGGTGAGCTGTAGTGTACGTACCTGTGCCAGGGATATAGGTGAGCTGTAGTGTACCTACCTGTGTGAGGGATATAGGTGAGCTGTAGTGTACCTACCTGTGTCAGGGATATAGGTGAGCTGTAGTGTACGTACCTGTGCCAGGGATATAGGTGAGCTGTAGTGTACTTACCTGTGTCGGGGATAATGGTGAGCTGTAGTGTACCTACCTGTGTCAGGGATATAGGTGAGCTGTAGTGTACGTACCTGTGCCAGGGATATAGGTGAGCTGTAGTGTACCTACCTGTGTGAGGGATATAGGTGAGATGTAGTGTACCTACCTGTGTCAGGGATATAGGTGAGCTGTAGTGTACTTACCTGTGTCCGGGATATAGGTGAGCTGTAGTGTACCTACCTGTGTGAGGGATATAGGTGAGCTGTAGTGCACCTACCTGTGTGAGGAATATAGGTGAGCTGTAGTGTACGTACCTGTGTCAGGGATATAGGTGAGCTGTAGTGTACGTACCTGTGTCAGGGATATAGGTGAGCTGTAGTGTACGTACCTGTGCCAGGGATATAGGTGAGCTGCAGTGTACTTACCTGTGTCGGGGATAATGGTGAGCTGTAGTGTACCTACCTGTGTGATATAGGTGAGCTGTAGTGCACCTACCTGTGTGAGGGATATAGGTGAGCTGTAGTGTACCTACCTGTGTGAGGGATATAGGTGAGCTGTAGTGTACCAACCTGTGTCAGGGATAGGTGAGCTGTAGTGTACTTACCAGTGTCCGGGATATAGGTGAGCTGTAGTGTTCCTACCTGTGTGAGGGATATAGGTGAGCTGTAGTATACCTACCTGTGTCAGGGATATAGGTGAGCTGTAGTGTACTTACCTGTGTCCGGGATATAGGTGAGCTGTAGTGTACGTACCTGTGCCAGGGATATAGGTGAGCTGTAGTGTACTTACCTGTGTCAGGGATATAGGTGAGCTGTAGTGTACTTACCTGTGTCGGGGATAATGGTGAGCTGTAGTGTACCTACCTGTGTCAGGGATATAGGTGAGCTGTAGTGTACGTACCTGTGCCAGGGATATAGGTGAGCTGTAGTGTACCTACCTGTGTGAGGGATATAGGTGAGCTGTAGTGTACCTACCTGTGTCAGGGATATAGGTGAGCTGTAGTGTACGTACCTGTGCCAGGGATATAGGTGAGCTGTAGTGTACTTACCTGTGTCGGGGATAATGGTGAGCTGTAGTGTACCTACCTGTGTCAGGGATATAGGTGAGCTGTAGTGTACGTACCTGTGCCAGGGATATAGGTGAGCTGTAGTGTACCTACCTGTGTGAGGGATATAGGTGAGATGTAGTGTACCTACCTGTGTCAGGGATATAGGTGAGCTGTAGTGTACTTACCTGTGTCCGGGATATAGGTGAGCTGTAGTGTACCTACCTGTGTGAGGGATATAGGTGAGCTGTAGTGCACCTACCTGTGTGAGGAATATAGGTGAGCTGTAGTGTACTTACCTGTGTCAGGGATATAGGTGAGCTGTAGTGCACCTACCTGTGTGAGGGATATAGGTGAGCTGTAGTGTACCTACCTGTGTCAGGGATATAGGTGAGCTGTAGTATACTTACCTGTGTCCGGGATATAGGTGAGCTGTAGTGTACGTACCTGTGCCAGGGATATAGGTGAGCTGTAGTGTACTTACCTGTGTCCGGGATATAGGTGAGCTGTAGTGTACGTACCTGTGCCAGGGATATAGGTGAGCTGTAGTGTACTTACCTGTGTCAGGGATATACTTGAGCTGTAGTGTACGTACCTGTGGCAGGGATATAGGTGAGCTGTAGTGTACTTACCTGTGTCGGGGATAACGGTGAGCTGTAGTGTACCTACCTGTGTCCAGGATATAGGTGAGCTGTAGTGTACGTACCTGTGCCAGGGATATAGGTGAGCTGTAGTGTACCTACCTGTGTCAGGGATATAGGTGAGCTGTAGTGTACCTACCTGTGTCAGGGATATAGGTGAGCTGTAGTGTACTTACCTGGGTCGGGGATAATGGTGAGCTGTAGTGTACCTACCTGTGCCAGGGATATAGGTGAGCTGTAGTGTACGTACCTGTGCCAGATATGAGCTGTAATGTACTTACCTGTGTCAGGGATAATGGTGAACTTTAGTGTACCTACCTGTGTCAGGGATATAGGGGAGCTGTAGTGTACCTACTTGTGTCAGGGATATAGGTGAGCTGTAGGGTACTAACCTATGTCGGGGATAATGGTGAACTGTAGTTTACTTAACTGTGTCAGAATAATGGTGAGCTGTAGTGTACTTACCTGTGTCAAGGATATAGGTGAGCTGTAGTGTACATAACTGTGCCAGGGATGTAGGTGATCTGTAGTGTACTTACCTGTGCCAGGGATGTAGGTGATCTGTAGTGTACTTACCTGTGCCAGGGATGTAGGTGATCTGTAGTGTACTTACCTGTGTCAGGATATAGGTGAGCTGTAGTATACTTACCTGTACCATGGATATAGGTGATCTGTGGTGGACTTACCTGAACCAGGGATATAGGTTAGCTGTAGTGTACTTACCTGTACCAGGGAAATAGGTGAGCTGTAGTGGACTTACCTGTACCAGGGATATAGGTGAGCTGTAGTGTACTTACCTTTGTTGGGTATATAGGTGAGCTATCGTGTACCTACCTGTGCCATGGATATAGGTGAGCTGTAGTGTACTTACCTGTGTCAGGGATATAGGTGAGCTGTAGTGTACATACCTGTGCCAGGGATATAGGTGACCTGTAGTATACTTACCTGTACCAGGGATATATGTGAACTGTAGTGTACTTACCTGTGTCGGTATATAGTTGAGCTGTAGTGTACCTACCTGTGCCAGGGATATAGATGAGCTGTGGTATACTTACCTGTACCAGGGATATAGGTGAGCTGTAGTGGACTTACCTGTGCCAGATATATAGGTGAGCTGTAGTGTACTTACCTGTCCAAGGGATATATGTGAGCTGTAGTGTACTTACCTTTGTCAGGGATATAGGTTAGCTGTAGTGTACCTACCTGTGCCAGGGATATAGGTTAGCTGTAGTGTACTTACCTGTACCAGGCAAATAGGTGAGCTGTAGTGGACTTACCTGTACCAGGGATATAGGTGAGCTGTAGTGTACTTACCTGTGTTGGTTATATAGGTGATCTGTCTTGGACCTACCTGTGCCAGGGATATAGGTGAGCTGTAGTGTACTTACCTGTGTCAGGGATATAGGTGAGCTGTAGTGTACATACCTGTGCCAGGGATATAGGTGAACTGTAGTGTACTTACCTGTGTCGGTATGTAGTTGAGCTGTAGTGTACCTACCTGTGCCAGGGATATAGGTGAGCTGTAGTGTACTTACCTGTCCAAGGGATATATGTGAGCTGTAGTGTACTTACCTTTGTCAGGGATATAGGTTAGCTGTGGTGTGCTTACCTGTGCCAGGGACATAGGTGAGCTGTAGTCTACTTACCTGTGTTTGGGGAGACAGGTATAGAGATATACCCACCTGTGTTTGGGAATTAAAGTTCATATGACTGTTCTTATATAAGATTAACACACTTTACATGTTGGGGGGAGGCCATTCCCTGTACGTTGTGGGAAGGCAGGTGCCCATGCACAGAGGGTAAGGGGGTTCCCTGTTTGTAGGTGGTAGGTAGGTGGTAGGTATGTCCACACTAGACATCTCTGTTCTGTCTTCTTTTCCCCTGCAGGGATAGAAGAGACGTCCATTGAGGCTGGGGTGAATGTCCAGATACACAGTCTGGGATGAACCCCCATATAAGAAAGGCAGAAGAAGAGAAAGGCATTTAAAAACTACAAGTCTGTAGGGACAGAAGCTGCATTTAATGAATATAAACACTGTAATAAATGTTGTAAATGAACAATCTGAAAGGCAAAGATAGAAAATAGGAGCGCATTGTGGCTGAGGATAAGACTAAACCCAAAAAGTTATATAAATATATTAATAGTAAAAAGATGCAGGTTGAGAGTGTTGCTCCATTAAATAATGGTACCAGTATGGTTGTAACAGATACAGATAAGGCAAATGTGTTAAATCAGTTCTTTTCTTCAGTGTATACAATAGAGGAGTCTGAGTTCCCAGGCTCACTTTATAGCTGCACTAATGGCTCAGCTCAATCTGATCAATAAAGCTTTAATAAAAATGAATGTAAACAAGGCTCCAGGGCCTGATGGCATACACCACTGGGTTCTAAGAGAGCTTAGTTCAGTTTTAGACCAGCCCCTATTTCTGATTTTCTCAGATTCACTTTCATCTGGTATGGTGCCTACGGATTGGAGAAAAGCTGATGTTATTGCTATATATAAAGGGGATTATGATCTTAGCCTGGCAATTATAGGCCAGTAAGTCTGACAACAAAATTTTGTCCTAGTGAATGGCATTATCAGCAGCAATCAGCATGGCTTTATGAAGGATAGGTCATGTCAGACAAATGTGATTGCTTTTTATGATGAGGTAAGTAAGATGCTGGACAGTGGGGGGGGGCAGTAGATCTATTTGGATTTTGCCAAAGCGTTTGATACTGTGCCCCACAAACGACTGCTTTCTAAACTAAGGTCTGTTGGGCTTAATGAAGTTGTTTGCACATGGATAGGAAACTGGCTACAGGATCGGGTACAGAGGGTGGTTGTTAATGGGACATTCTCTACTTGGAGTAAGGTTCTTAGTGGGGTCCCTCAGGGCTCAGTATTGGGGCCACTTTTATTTAACTTGTTCATTAATGACTTAATGGGACTGCACTACTGTAAATCTCCTGCCTACGTGTCCTGCCTGGGCATCTGTATATAATATATAATATATATTGTAGCACTGTGAGTTGTGTGACCTCTAGTCCATACGTTCCCCTGCAGATGAAACATCCTATGAGGCTGGAATCAAGGTGCAAATTCACAGCCAGATTGAGCCCCCCTACATCCATGAGCTTGGCTTTGGGGTTCCCCCAGGATTTCAGACCTTTGTGGCTACACAGGAACAGCAGGTAGGGCTCCAGGTCTCCCAAAAGAAATCAGGGGGTTATGTCCCATTTATTGACACATTGGGCTTATCTTGTGTGAAGCACATGGGGGTTACTGCCTGTCTATTTGAATCTCTTGTCAGACCTAAATTACTCTCCCTCCAGCTGGTGTTCCTGCCCCCACCATGGGGTAACTGCAAAGACACCCCCCTGGACTCCTTTGACTTCAAGAATTACAGTATCACAGCGTGTCGGATCATCTGTCAAACTGAGCACATCATTGATAAGCACGGCTGTCGCATGGTGCACATGCCCGGTGAGTTCTAGGGGCGCCCACACACAAATAACACACATTGGGCACATTGGGGAGACACTGGAGTATCTAGCAGCAAGACACAGTGAGAGATTGTTACATTGGGAGCATATGGGAGACAGCCTGGGGTACATGGAGGAGAGAGATTGGGGTACACTGAGGAGACAGTCTGGGGTACTATCAGGAGAGATGGGGAGAAAACCTGAGGGACTTGGAGGAGATTGGGGTACACTGAGGAGACATTCTGAGGTACTATCAGGAGAGATGGGGAGACAGCCTGACATACATGGAGGAGAGAGATTGGGGTAAACTGAGGAAACAGTCTAGGGTACTATCAGGAGAGATAAAGAAACAACCTGGGGTATATGGAGGAGAGAGTTTGGGGTACACTGAGGAGACAGTCTGGGGTACTATCAGGAAAGATGGGAAGACAGCCTGGGGTATATGGAGGAGAGAGATTTGGGGTGCACTGAGAAGACATTCTGGAGTACTATCAGGAGAAATGGGGAGACAGCATGGGGTATATGGAGGAGAGAAATTGGGGTAAACTGAGGAGACATTCTGGGATACTTTCAGGAGAGATGGGGAGACAGCCTGAAGTACATAGGGGAGAGAAATTGGGGTACACTGAGGAGACAGTCTGGGGTACTATCAAGAGAGAAGGGGAGACAGCCTGGGGTATATGGAGGAGAGAGATTGGGGTACACTGAGGAGACGTTCTGGGGTACTATTAGGAGAGATGGGGAGACAGCCTGGGGTACATGAAGGAGAGAGATAGGGGTACACTGAGGAGAAGTTCTGGGGTACTGTCAGGAGAGAAGGGGAGTCAGTCTGGGGTACATTTAGGGGAAGGAATGGTATATGTAGGGGAGAAATTGAGCCTGCAGTGTGTGAGTGGGCCATTATTATTAATAATATAGCACCAACATATTACACAGCGTAGTACAGAACGTATACATCATTCCCATCAGGCCCTGCTCCAGTTGGGTTCTGACTCCAGTTCCCATGACTTGTGCAGTCCTAGTGGATTACTGGGCCCTGGGCACCTCTTCTCCTCCTGCCGTTCCAAGTGAAGAGAAGATGCGCGGGGCCTTGTGTCTCCATGTGGATCGGTACCATTCATTGTTGGGAAGGTGGGACAGGCAGTCAGGAGCAGCAGTGCAGGCTACAGCAAGGGACAGCTATTGACATTCCTGTAGGGGACATGGTGCAGTTTAGGTTTTGGAAATAATATGTTTAAAGCCCCCACAGCTGATCCCATGAACTTGGCAGGTGCGTGGGGAGGGGGGCAGATTCTTATAGGGGTTTTGGTTTGTGTTGAGGACCATGGGCCCCTTAGCTCTGGGGATGAGTTGTATTTTACATTCAGTATATTCCCTCTCTATTCTGTGCACCAATCAGCTGTACTGTGATAACCCCACCCCCGGGGGCCCCCTCACCTCATATGGCTACATAGATGGGGTGTTGGTGGCCCGGGGGAAGTCTCCTAAGTGTCTCCTATTTGCCCCTGCAGGTAATGCCACCGTGTGCCCCCTCGACCAGTATGAAAAAGCCGACAAATTTCTGGGTGAGCAGCATGCCGGGGTATTATTGGGGTAAAATAAGTCAATTAGGGATAAAAGGCAAGGGGGTGTCCCAGTGACTAGGAATCCCCTCCCCCAGTGACTCTAATGACTAAACTGGCACCCTGGGCCCGGGGATCTTGTATACTGACAGTAATCCCCCCCGTGCCAGTGCATGGGAGAGACTTGCCCCAGGGGTGGAGCAAGAAAACAAGATGGCAGCACCGTGCCCTAGTGAAAAAAGTTCTTGTGGCCAGAGGATTAGAGGGGGGAGAGGTGGGCAACAGTCCCAGTTTACAGATTACACTTACTGAGGGGTGTCTAACAAAGTGGGTTTCTTTGCCCTTTAATTCAAAGTCTCTGACCTAGACTGGTGTATGAACTTTAGCCCCAATAAAAGGCAACCAAAGGGTTGGGTGGCTCAGGAATTATTTAGGACATTAGTTGTAGTTTCTGTGGCCGCCATGAAGAGGCGCTGCTGGCTGTGAAACACGTGGAGGCTGCAGGGTGCACGTCCAGTCTGTCCCTGTAGGGGCCCCACAAACCAACTTGCCTAATCCAAATATCTATGGAAATGATTATTGGCACCTTGTAGGGGTTCAGTCCCCTGTGGTCTCCCAGTCAATAAACAAACAACATGAGACCAGTAATAAACACAATTCATTTCTTGCTCTTTACACTCACTAACACTTTGTAGGACATACAAAACTGCCGGATAGTCCATAATAACTGTCAGATTTCCATCAATGGCAAAACTCATGGACACATCAAATTCATAGAGGAACACTGGAGCCCCCAATTCATCCTCAATCATTTCCCAAATAAATAGAATAAATACAAATATCTGCCCCAATCAATGTTTACAGAAAATAATCTTCTAACTTTTCCCCAATTCCACTGTGACCCACTTCATCCTCACAGACCTGCCCCCTTATACCCCCCAATCACTGCAGCACCGCGATGATCACTTCATTACAATAAAGAATTGTATTCACAATATCTCGACAATAAATACACAAGCTGAAGGACAAAGGTGCTGCTTAGAACTTCACAAAAGTGGGTGACAGTTAGGGGCAGATTTATCAAGGGTCGAGGTGAATTTTGGAATGAAAAAAATGTGCATTTTGAGCTATTTTTTGTGCAGTTCGACTAGGGAATAGTCCAAATTAGATTCCAATTTGAAAAAAAAAAACGAAAATTCGAATATCGAAATTTATCATGTACTGTCTCTTTAAAATTTCGACTTCGCCCATTCGCCATCTGAAACTTGCCGAATTGCTGTTTTAGAGAAACTTGAAAAGAGACTGGCGCACAAAGTAGTAAAGCCGGAGTCAAGTTCAGGTAAAAAAGTTTTATTTTCTAGAATCAAGAAAACAGGCCTCAAGCGTTTTTCTTAATTAGGGTTAAATAAAACGGAAGTTTTTTTACCTTAACTTGACTTTGTGGGTCCAGGCTTGCGCCAGTCTCTCTAGAAGTTTCTCTGGTGTCTGACTGTGGGGCATGTGCAGCCGGGCCCAGGTTACTCAGCACATTCCATACTGGTTAAACAATTTGTTTGAATTGTTGGTTTAGCCTATGGGGGACCTCCTAAAACCTGGAGTCAATTGGTGGACTTTGAAAAATCGAACTCGATCGTAATTCGTATCGAACTCGAATGCGCTATTTCTTCGATTCAAACGATTTGGCGAATATGGACCTATTCAACCCAAAAAAAACTTTGACTCAAATTTGGTTGGTCTTTTTCAATTCGTTTTTTCAATTCAAAATTCGACCGTTGATAAATATGGACTTTAGTGATGAAGCCTCGGTTCCCATTGAATGAAAGAAAGAAATTCAGAAGTAGAATTCAAGCCCTTCGCACATGATGGCTCTAAAGCCAACATCCATCTTTGTTCTACTGTCTCCTCCCCTTTTATTAACAGGAAACCAATCAGTGGCCATAGATTTGAGATCATTTACATTTTTATTCTGTACTGAGATTACAAGAAGGCTGAACCTTGTTTTCTCTCCACAGAACCCCACTTTATGCCGCTAACATGTCCCCCCACCCCAGTCCTGACTGGGCGAATGGATTTACCAGTGAATTGTCACTCGCAGGGACATTGGAGCAATGGAGATGACTGGGGTGAATGGAGTCCCCCCGAGATGTGACCCTTATCCCTTGTCTCACACTCTGAGCAATGGCCACCAGGGAACTTACGACTTTCCTTTCTTTCTCTAACTGTCATGATGAGCCAGTCTGTCCCATTTCATTCCGCTGACAAATCTGCAAAACTGCTGAAAAATTCACAAAACAGTAAAAAAAATTGCAAAAAACATTAAAATTAATAGGCGACAAATCCATTTTATGTGCAACTATTTTTTCTTACACATGCAACCTTTTTTCTCCAAAAGCATTAAAGTCAATGGACTTTTTTGTGTCTGTGACTTTTTGTCTCTTGGGACTTTTTGGGCAAATGCGTTAAAGTCAATGGACTTTTTTGTGTCTGTGACTTTTTGTCTCTTGGGAGTCGGGACTTTTTGGGCAAATGCGTTAAAGTCAATGGACTTTTTTGTATCTGTGACTTTTTGTCTCTTGGGACTTTTTGGGCAAATGCGTTAAAGTCAATGGACTTTTTTGTGTCTGTGACTTTTTGTATCTCGGGACTTTTTGGGCAAATGTGTTAAAGTCAATGGACTTTTTTGTCTTGGGCATAAAACAGGAAGATGGTGCAGTGTGAAATCTTAGCACTATAATACAGTGAAAAAGTCAGCGACAGTAAGAGAGAAAGTGTATATGAAACCAAACAAAAAACATTTATTAGGACATGAAAGACAAAAGCTTAATGCGTTTTGTGCCCACTGAGGCACTTAATTATAGGCTAATGGACACGCCCCTGCACACTCCTTATATGGGGCTGTGACCAATCAGAAGCACACATACATTAACCAATCACAATTGTGAAAACAAAACAACACCCTTGGCAACAAGCTTTCTCTGTGCTGAAATACAATAATTGTGATGCAAAACAAGTGAAAACATTGAATAAAATAAAACAGGAAAAAACCTCAATAGTCACTTTAAAGTCACGTGTGTATTTAAGTAACAAGCCATAATAATAATCATAATAATTCCTAAAAATTCCTAATAATGTCTGTTTGTCCTGTGCATCAAATGTCCAAGATTATTGTACAACAGTAGGACAATACCAGATCCACTAATATCTTCTAACTATTAAGAAACCTCTGAGTTTCTCCCATTTTTATGCTCCCTGAGAACCTCTCCTATAAAAGCTTCTTTGGGGTGTGGGGTCCCTACTATTCATTTATTTATTTTCTTCATGTTTTTATTTTATTTTCTCATTGTTTTGGAAAACATCACAATTATTGTAATTCGCCACATAAAAAGCTTTTACCCAGTGATGTTGTTTTTTCACAAAAACTTGCAGTTTTACTATATATATATATATATTTTTTTTTTAATAAAAAAGCGCTAAAAATGTAAGATTTTTCAAGTTTAAAAACCACAAAAAAAATCCTAATTTACAACAAAATTCTGTATTTCACCATCTGAGAATTTTTTTTTGTGAAACTGCTGCCAAAATTTGTTGAGGAAACAGCAAGGAAAAAAAGTCCATTGACTTGAATGCATTTGAAAAAAAAGTTGATGCATGAAAAAGGGACATTGACTTTAATGCAGTTGGACAAAAAGTTGCAGCAAGAGAAAAGTCCATTGACTTGAATGCATTTAAACAAAATGTTGCTGCAAGAAAAAGGTCAGTTGACTTAAATGCAGTTGGACAAAAAGTTGCTGCAAGGGAAAAGTCCATTGACTTTAATGCATTTAGAGAAAAAAAGTTGCATGTGTAAGAAAAAATAGTTGCACATAAAATGGATTTGTCGCCTATTAATTTTAATGTTTTTTGCAATTTTTTTTACTGTTTTGTGAATTTTTCAGCAGTTTTGCAGATTTGTCAGCGGAATGAAATGGGACAGACTGGCTCATCATGACAGTTAGAGAAAGAAAGGAAAGTCGTAAGTTCCCTGGTGGCCATTGCTCAGAGTGTGAGACAAGGGATAAGGGTCTCATCTCGGGGGGACTCCATTCACCCCAGTCATCTCCATTGCTCCAATGTCCCTGCGAGTGACAATTCACTGGTAAACCATTCGCACTGCCTGAGAAATTCTATGAGGATTAATTACAGGTCTCTGGAAGTGGGGAAAAATTATTTGGTTTTTTTTGAGACAATGGGTTGGGTCCCACTGTGGAACTCTCGCTAGTTTTTGCCTGGGGGGGAGCGAGCAAAGTCCACTAACTGTCAGATGGCATTTGAAGGTGGCCGGAGTGGGAGGAACTGCACGTTTTGATTGGCGACTGCATCTTATTTTTGTAACCAAGTTGACATTGAGCCCTAGGGGTATTTGCAATTACATGTTGAAGGACTCTGAATTGGGGCAGATATTTGTATCTATTCTTTTTATCCATTGGAAAAGGCCGATGATTGACTTTAGGATTAATTGGGGGATTCGCTGATGTGTTTTTATTTCTATATGAATTTGAGGTATAGATGGTTTTTGTTCTAGTTGTCATTTATCATTCATTCATTTGTCATTTTGGAGATCTGGCTCTTATTATGAAGAGTCTGACAGGCCAGTTTTATATGTAGTAAAATGTATTACTGATTGTAAATGACAATATATAAAATACATTTTGTTTTCTAAGGAACTTTATTGCTGGGTGATTGGGCTCAAATTGTTTGCTAACCCAAATATCTGCTTCAATACAAACAGAATGTTTATATCTTTTCAGGATAGTTCCTCTTTAATACAGGCTTCATCCTTCCTTTCCTTTTATTCCACTTCATCTCCCTTTTTGTTCCCTTCTCTCTTTCTCTGCCCCTCCATCTCTCCCTTCCTCGTGTCTCTCGCCCCCAGATGCACTCATCATGGCAAATAACCAGTCGTGCCCATGTGGGACCCCCTGCCGCACAGAGAGATACCAGAAGGAGCTCTCCATGGTGAAGATCCCAAGCAATGCATCTGCAAAATACCTGGCCAAGAAATACAATAAGAGTGTGGAATACATACGGTGAGATATATGACTGGTTCATGACAGGTTGCTTCTTGTTGTGGGACTCTTTACTCAATAGGTAACCCGGGGGGCTCACCATGAATCCAATAGAGAGTGTGAGAGGCTGTCGTGTGACTGAATAGATCATGCACAGGTAGTTTCACCTCTTCTATCAATAGAGACACCAGGGACTCACCAAGAAACCAACATTTGAGAGGCTGCTGATAGGACCATGGAAAGGTTGATTCTTCTTGTGGGACTCTTCAACCAATAGGTGACCCTAATGCACAACATTAGAGGCTGCCGTGTGACTGAAAGGACCATCAAAAGGTGGTTTCACCTTGTGACATTTTTCAATCAATAGAGACACAAGGGATTCACCAAGAAACCAACATAGTTTGGGAGTCTGCGTGTGGTTGACAGGACCATGGAAAGGTTGACTATTCTTGTGGGACTCTTCAGTCAATAGGTGAACAAGGGCTCCCCGAGAACCTAATGCATAAAAAGGACCATGTGACTGATAAGACTTCTGCTTGTGAGAATCTTTGATCAGTAGGGGTACTAGGGTCTCATCAAGAACCTCACATACAGAGTGAGAGGCCACCATGTGACATAGTTCTTTATCCATCCTCTTGCCCAGTCCCATGTGCCAATCTGCATAGAGCACCCCCCCATTGACCACCTTTTCCTGCTTTGCCCAAAACTCACTCGAGATATTATATGAATGTTTTTCTTATCTGCCTGACTTTGTTGCTCCTGAAAATGTCCATCTCTGATATCTCCAATCTCAGGTATGTCTCGGCTCTTATGATATCAGGAAGGCTTAGCCCCTCACTATATACACGAATAGTGTCAGTCTTGTCCCTAAGGCTGAGATTGATGAACAGGACTGTTCTGTCTATAAAGCTTCTGGCCGCCATTGGGAGGGTTGTGCACTACAGTAGGGTGTCATGCAATCAATAGGCACCTGCAGATAATACAATGACTGCTTCACTACAGTAGGGTGCAACTGGTCCATACTGGAATGGGTTGCAGGAAAATATTCTCAAATATTCGTAGTCATGTTACTCAAAGCACGGTGGGACATTTCGCCATTTTCTGTAGGACTTAAAGCATTATGTGCTGTTAGAATTACACATGAGTTAATGGCAGTTGGGGGGGGGGGGTTAGGCAAAACAGTTCCACAGGTGAGACAAGAGAGAGTTCCATGTTCCATGTTGAAGCAATAAAGAATAAAACAAAGTCCCACCAGATTGGAGTTCTCAGAGAATTTAGAACGAAAGTCCTCTCTGCTGAGTTTCTGGAGTCTCAGTGACACACATAGTTTGTTTCAAAAGATAGTTTGTTTCTCCCACTTCTCAAGCTCACCCTCAATTCCCTGAACTCCCAGGCCCAGATTTACATAGTGGGTGCCCCTAGGCCCCCTACCGTTCATCGCCCCTGTCCCCTCCAGGGGCACAGGAGCAATGGAGATTGCCGCACGGGAAATTTAAAAAATGATTGTATCTCCAGCGTATCCCCATTGTTTTTGAACCAATGTGGGTGTGGTTGGGCCCCCCTAAAATCCTGCCGCCCTAGGCCGGGGCCTAGGTGGCCTTTCCACAAATCCGGGCCTGTGAACTCCCTCATCACCCCCAGGGTCCCCTTAAACAGTCCCTCCTGCCGACTAATTGGCCAGAGTACTTTCCAACCCTACTCCAGGGTACTCCTCGGCCTGGGGGCTCTATATCTGCTCTCACATTCAGAAAGCCTACTAGGAAAGCCTCTTTGTCACACAGTGTTGGCCTGGGTCTCCTAGGGCCTATCGGGGATCTTGGTATCAAGGGCCCTCTGGCACTATCACATGTGCTAAATTTTATAGGTTTAGGGTGACCTTGTCCAAGGCAGTCTTTGGTATTGTCACACTCTCTAACCAGTGATGTCTCTTTAGGGTTTAGGGTAACCCTACAAGGCAGTCTCTTATATCGCTATACTCTTCCAGCTGTGATGTCTCTTTAGATTGGACCTATGAAGGCAGTCTTTTGTACTCATATTTCCCCTTTCCTTGCACCCACCTACCCCAGGCAGATTTCATTAATCCTATGCTGAGAGCCTGTTGCTTACATTGTATTTCAATGTCTCTCAGGGAGAATATTCTGGTGTTGGACATCTTCTTTGAGGCATTAAACTATGAGATGATTGAGCAGAAGGAGGCGTATGAAGTGGCCGGACTCTTGGGTACATGAATTTAAGTCGAGCTTCTTTGTCTGTCTGACAGTTCTTTCGTCCCTTGTATGTGATCCACTTTTTGCCAACTATTGTCTGTGTTCCTTATGTTCCAAGTTAGGGACTCCCCCAAATACTCTATCCCACTGCCCAGACAGACCTTCTAGTTACACAGCTTAAGAGCTGGGCTGAGCTAAGAGGTTGGATTCCACCCCAGGAGCCTGGCTGATCTGCAATAAGAATCCGGTACAACTGGTGATATTTATTGGTATTAAGAGACCCTAAAACCCACCAGGAATTATCTGGAAATGGCACAGGTTATATCACCACTTCCAGCATTAAGTAGACACTGGCAGTGGCCAAAGGGGAATGGCTGCCATTATCTCACCAGAACTGGCCAAGTAGGTGGCCATGTTTACCTTGGACAAAGGGGATGCCCCGTGGAGCAGTTCATGAAGCTCTGGGCTTGTGTATGTCTAATGGGTGAAACCAACGTCCTGTATAATAGTAGTGGGCTTTCCCAACCAGACCCCTTTATTTACACTTTCCTCATAGAAGAAATTTCCCCCAGGGGAGCCTCAGGAACTGCCATTGGCAGGAGGCATCAGTTCAGCCCCCATATACAGTAATCAAATAAAGCAGCAGCACTACCACTGTTTACTGAGAGCCGGACATCTGGGATTTGGGGCCACAGCCTCCAGTAATACAACTTGTCTCCCACCATGAAATCACTAGTAATTGGCTTAGGAAATGGCACCCCAGCAAACTGACACCAACGAGCAACAAATCAATTTCCCTTCCCGCAGCCTCCGGAGTCTTCTCCGTGCTTGAACAGAAATGTGTTTCAGCTAATCAGCCCAGAGCTTTATGTCTGTAGCCACCACTTCTCTACTCAGGGCCACCCTTTCATGTCTTTGTCATGGGCAAATGTAGGGGGTTAGAAACAAAACCAGGGATACTCAAGAGAATAGGAATGGGACCAGAGATAGGTGAAAGGGTTAGACTGGGACCAGGGAGAGACAAGAGGGTGGGAATAGGACTAGAGATAGGTAAGAGGGTGGGCATGGGACCAGGGATAGATGAGAGGTGGGAATGAGACCAGGAATATGTATAATGTCTCACAATAGGGAATTGTACATCATATGCCTCATGTCATTCATGTTTCCAACTGTTGTTTTGCCTTTTATACCTCAGGTGATATTGGGGGCCAGATGGGTCTATTTATTGGCGCCAGTATCCTCACAATCCTGGAAATCTTTGATTATCTCTATGAGGTGAGACATCCATTCTTCCACTCACGGCCATTGGTACTGGGTGACAGTGTAGGATAGGGTGTCGCACAGCCGGTGCCTATATCATTTCCTGCCTTCCATCCAATCACTAACCACTTCTGGGATTCCAGACACATTCCGGCCAATCAGTACCACTTCCTGTATTCCAACCAATCAATACCATTACCCATATTCCAGTATAGCCTGTGTGTTCACTATAGTAGCCAGACTGGCTCAACTTCAAATATAATGTGGCTAGTTGCCCAGCTGACAGATCTGATCTTCCCATATCAATATTTGACAGTTATGGGCCATATAGACTTGCCAAATGGAATGACTTGATGGACCATATATTTAGTCTGACTTGCTCAGACATTCAATTTCACTCAATAAATAGTAGAGGCTAGCTTATTTTGGCAAGTCCCTTTGTCTATTGATCCCTGGACTGTACATTTGGCCCCTGCTGCTTCCCCCCGGGGGGTATGTGGTCACGGCACTAACCAGAACTGATTCTTCTTCTACTCAAGGTTTTTTGTGACAAAGTCCTTGGCCCTTTCCACAAGCGAAAAAATACTCAAAGCAAAGACATTCCCAACACGGTAAGTACTGCAGTGACACTGGCACGGTTCTATATAGGGTTGTAATGTAGGTAAGTAGTAGAACTGTGTATGTTGAGTGAATAAGATAATTGGGGTGTCAGTAAGTAGTAGTATTGTGTATGTTGAGTGAATAAGATAGATGGGGTGTAGGTAGGTAGTAGTATTATGTATGTTGAGTGAATAAGAGGGATGGGGTGTAGGTAAGTAGTAGAATTGTGTACCGTAGGTAGGTAGTAGTGAATAATATAATTGGGGTGTACGTAAGTAGCAGTATTGTATATGTTGAGTGAATAAGATAATTGGGGTGTACGTAAGTAGTAGTATTGTGTATGTTGAGTGAATAAGATAGATGGGGTGTAGGTAGGCAGTTGTATTGTTTATATGAGTGAATAAGAGGGATGGGGTGTAGGTAAGTAGTTGTATTGTGTATGTTGAGTGAATAAGAGGGATGGGGTCTAGGTAAGTAGTTGTATTGTGTATGTTGAGTGAATAAGAGGGATGGGGTGGAGGTAAGTAGTAGAATTGTGTATGGGAGGTAGGTATTAGTATTGTGTATGTTGAGTGAATAAGAGGGATGGGTGGAGGTAAGTAGTAGGTATGGTAGTTAGGTAGGTAGTAGAATGCCTCACCAGATTATTCTCTGTTCCAAAGTCCTACTATTTGTTTTCTGTCTTTTAGGAGAACCCAGAGGTCCTGTTTAGCCCTGGCCTGGGATCCATTCATCTCCCAAGGTGTGTGGGTGGGAGGTGCATCTAAGGGCAGACTATACCCTGTATAAAGACCACCAATGGGCAGATGTGGAAGCCAGTGTGCTAAAGGTTTCTTATAGAAAGGGTAAGGTGAGGGCTTTACTGAGTGAGTAGCCAGTGAGTAAGCAGTGAGTAGGTAGTGAGTATGCAGTGAGTAGCCAGTGAGTAGCCAGTGAGTGGCCAGTGAGGATTCCTGTGGGACGGGCGCCATGAGACGATCATTACCATAGGGGTTGTAGTTACTCCTCCTTCCCATGTACAATGCAGTGTGAACTGGCAGATCAGGTGCCAACAGCAGGAACAGAGTCGTTTCAACTTATCCAGAAGCCCAAGCCCACAGGCAAGATGGGCACCACTTGGGGCACAAACCTCTACTTCTTGCCCCACTACTTCCCATTGTATTTCCATATACAGTAGATATTAATAGAGCCACAGGGGCCACAGACTTGCCACAATTCCACACTTGGGGTTCATAGCACTGACCATGACTGTGCATTTCTATTGCCCTATAGATATGTAGTGCTGGGCAACAGGAGGTCCCTGGAAGGCAGGTGGGTGTGTCCCTGCTAATCGCGGATCATACAAATGACATAAACTGACTGATACAATGAGTGGCGGTAGCCCATGTTCCCTCTCATTGGCTTTAGGCTGTGTGGCCACAAACATGCCAGGGCACATGCCCCCCCCCCACTTTGAAGGCCACAACCTTTCAACTCCGGCCACATGAAGGTTTTAGCAACAGGATTTTAAGCAGCAGCGTTTGTCCCACCTGTGATACCCCAATTTGACTTTTACACTGATGTTGTTAATGAGAGGCTGGTACTGCGGGTACTGGGTGCTGCCACCTCATATGATACAATGAGAGCACTACGAGTATATAATACTACCCCTAGTACATCATTCACTGGACACATCAATTACCCCATATACACCCCAATTACCTCATGCACCCCACAATCATTTACCCCATGCACCCCCAATCAATTACCCCATATAAACTCCAATCAATTACCCCATACACATCCCATGGGGGTCTGCACTGTGTTTTTGTTTGTAAGAGAAGACCCAATGGCATCAATGGTACCAAATGAAACCCATTGAAACCCCCAGTCCCAGAATTTCAGACCATTACTTATGAGACTAATAAAATGGCAAATTCACAGTGGGACACGGAGGGCAGAGTTCAGTGCCCAAATCAATGCCTGTACATGTCCTGCTGCCCTTAACCTCACACTGTCTATTGCAGGTCCTATGCCATGCCACACAGAACTGGCCACCCACCGCTGGATTCCCACCGCACCTGTTATCTTGTCACTCGCCTCTAGGATCTATTGGAACCCTGTGCCACACACAGCTGGGCACCCACCTCTAACTGCCCTGCTAAATGGACTCATCTGCCCCAAGGAACCCTGCAGTCAAGAGCATCCTCTGTCCCATTGTAACTATGCCCCGCCCATTCTCTCTGTCTGTCCCATTGTAACTGTGCCCCACCCATTCTCTCTGTCTGTCCCAGTGTAACTGTGCCCCGCCCATTCTCTCTGTCTGTCCCAGTGTAACTATGCCCCACCCATTCTCTGTCTGTCCCAGTGTAACTATGTCCCGCCCATTCTCTCTGTCTGTCCCAGTGTAACTATGCCCCACCCATTCCCTCCCTGTCTGTCCCAGTGTAACTATGCCCCGCCCATTCTCTCTGTCTGTCCCAGTGTAACTATGTCCCGCCCATTCTCTCTGTCTGTCCCAGTGTAACTATGCCCCGCCCATTCTCTCTGTCTGTCCCAGTGTAACTATGCCCCGCCCATTCTCTCTGTATATACTCAGTAAGAATATTTAATATATGGTCAGTGTCTATCCCTCTGTTCTCCCATTAACTATGCTTGAATTATCAATGTCTATTAAAGCTGCTGAACTATAACAAAACATTATTAGTCATATTGGAGTGTCAGAGGGATCAATAGCATAGACTGAAAGCTTCCTCTATTGGATGGGCTACTAAGGTGCTAAACATTTGGCCTTTTTCATGATCATTCCCTATTTCTATGAACAGAGGCTAAATAGATGGAATAATTGATTATAGTAAAGTAACGAGACCAGGAGTATAGAGGTTGAGCGAGGAAGCATAATAGTAGTAAGAGTAGGCCCCTGATCTAACATTTTTGGGTGGGCCCCTGGTCTAAGGTTTCTGGGTGGGGCGCTGGCCTAAGGTCTTTGGGTTGGCCTCTGGACTAAGGTTTTTTGGTGGGCCCCTGGTGTCCCAGTCCAACACTTCATCATATATAATAAATGGTCAGTACCTCTCTATCTCTGTATATACACAGTAAAAACGATGTGGGAGGTAGGGATGCATTTGGAATGGAGTAAGTATAAGGTGGGGATGGGTTGGGTGTGACACTAGGAATGATTAAGTGGGAGGTAGAGATACATTTGGAATGGAGTAAGTATAAGGCTGGGATAGGTTGGGTGTAACATTGGGAATGACTATGTGGGAGGTAGAGATACATTTGGAATGGTGTAAGTATAAGGTTGGGGTGGGTTGGGTATCACATGGGAATGACTAGGTAGGAGCTAGAGATACATTTGGAATGGAGTAAGTATAAGGTTGGAGTGTGTGTGACACTAGGAATGATTAAGTGGGAGGTAGAGATACATTTGGAATGGAGTAAGTATAAGGCTGGGATAGGTTGGGTGTAACACTGGGAATGACTATGTGGGAGGTAGAGATACATTTGGAATGGTGTAAGTATAAGGTTGGGGTGGGTTGGGTATCACATGGGAATGACTATGTGGGAGGTAGGGATGCATTTGGAATGGAGTAAGTATAAGGTTGGGGTGGGTGTGACACTAGGAATGATTAAGTGGGAGGTAGAGATACATTTGGAATGGAGTAAGTATAAGGCTGGGATAGGTTGGGTGTAACACTGGGAATGACTATGTGGGAGGTAGAGATACATTTGGAATGGAGTAAGTATAAGGTTGGGGTGGGTTGGGTATCACATGTGAATGACTAGGTAGGAGGTAGAGATACATTTGTAATGTAGTAAGTATAAGGTTGGGTATGGTGCTGAACATGACTAGGTGAGAAGTAGGGATGTATTTGGAATGGAGTAAGTATAAGGCTGGGATAGGTTGGGTGTAACACTGGGAATGACTATGTGGGGGGTAGGGATGCATTTGGAATGGAGTAAGTATAAGGTTGGTGTGGGTTGGGTGTGACACTGGGAATGACTAGGTTTGAGGTAGGGATGTATTTGGAATGGATTTAGAATAAGGTGGGAATGGGTTGTGTATGACACTAGGAATGATTAAGTGGGAGGTAGAGATACATTTGGAATGGAGTAAGTATAAGGCTGGGATAGGTTGGGTGTAACATTGGGAATGACTATGTGGGAGGTAGAGATACATTTGGAATGGTGTAAGTATAAGGTTGGGGTGGGTTGGGTATCACATGGGAATGACTAGGTAGGAGCTAGAGATACATTTGGAATGGAGTAAGTATAAGGTTGGGGTGTGTGTGACACTAGGAATGATTAAGTGGGAGGTAGAGATACATTTGGAATGGAGTAAGTATAAGGCTGGGATAGGTTGAGTGTAACACTGGGAATGACTATGTGGGAGGTAGAGATACATTTGGAATGGTGTAAGTATAAGGTTGGGGTGGGTTGGGTATCACATGGGAATGACTATGTGGGAGGTAGGGATGCATTTGGAATGGAGTAAGTATAAGGTTGGGGTGGGTGTGACACTAGGAATGATTAAGTGGGAGGTAGAGATACATTTGGAATGGAGTAAGTATAAGGCTGGGATAGGTTGGGTGTAACACTGGGAATGACTATGTGGGAGGTAGAGATACATTTGGAATGGAGTAAGTATAAGGTTGGGGTGGGTTGGGTATCACATGTGAATGACTAGGTAGGAGGTAGAGATACATTTGTAATGTAGTAAGTATAAGGTTGGGTATGGTGCTGAACATGACTAGGTGAGAAGTAGGGATGTATTTGGAATGGAGTAAGTATAAGGCTGGGATAGGTTGGGTGTAACACTGGGAATGACTATGTGGGGGGTAGGGATGCATTTGGAATGGAGTAAGTATAAGGTTGGTGTGGGTTGGGTGTGACACTGGGAATGACTAGGTTTGAGGTAGGGATGTATTTGGAATGGATTTAGAATAAGGTGGGAATGGGTTGTGTATGACACTAGGAATGATTAAGTGGGAGGTAGAGATACATTTGGAATGGAGTAAGTATAAGGTTGGGTATGGTGCTGAAAATGACTAGGTGAGAGCTAGGGATGTATTTGCAATGGAGTAAAAATAAGCTTGGGATGGGTATGACACTGATAATGACTAGGTGGGAGTACATATCTTCCAGCCATTAGTTCAGTTTGGGGGTCACAAGCAGTGCATGAGAGTAACTTTCCCAGGAACGGGGTTTTGGTCTCTCAGTTCTTGTAGCAGTCACAGTTCCAGGCAGCAGTTTAGCCAGAGAGTGCAGGTGCCACACACAGGCCAATAAGAACAGCTGGTTGGTCTGGGGCTCATTGGCACCTCTATGGTGCCAAAAAGGGAGGGTTGTGGGTGCACTCCTAAGGCCATAGAAAAACATATTTAAGTACAATAATCCCCTGTCCAAATAATTCAATGAATATACAAGTGGATGTATTTAGAAAAATAATAGGTATAAGTACAGGTGTAGGTATAGCTGTGAACAGAAAATGAAAAAGCTAAATGAGAAGTGTAATAGGTGTAATGTATGTGACAAGTACAGCAGATATAATGAGGGTCTCACAGGCATTGGTTTTTATATAAAAGGGCTAAATCCTCCCTTGCCGCTAGCATTTGTGCTTTACCTTGATGTGGTATGGGGGGCTTATCAACTTTATGATCAGAACTTTGTAACAAAAAACCCTGTTTTTCTTTTTTAAATACATGCACTTGTATATTCATTGAATTATTTAGACAGGGGATTATTGTACTTAAATATGTTTTTCTATGGCCATAGGAGTGCACCCACAAGCCTCCTTTTTTGTACTAGACGTGTATGGTGTCAGCCAACTGACCTGCCCAACTGATATCTGGCTGAAATTCAGATAAGCCTATTGACTGCCTCAAGGCGGATAAACAGTATTCGTAAGAGATCTTCATGTTTAAAGACCTCACCAACCAAGGAGATTTTTGCATGTATGGCCAGTTTAACCTCCAATGAGTATTCCAACTGCACTGCTGTCTGTAACATGTATAGTAACTCTGGTACCAGAACAAGCAGTGCAACACTGGAGAACTGCAATGCACAAGAAGGGGACACCCCAGTTTATCCCACTGCAGTAAGTCTCTCCAGCAGCTTCTCTCACAACATACACCCCTCATGAACTCTCTTATCCAACTACTTTATGGCCTTGTGGCCTCCTTGCCAAACTGTCTATGAGGAGCCTTTTCACAGACAATATAAGAAATGGGGTCCTATAATGATGGGGTTATAGAGGCAGGGCACTGGAGAAAGTATAGTGACTGGAAGGGGTTTCCTTGACCTGTAAAAAGTCCAATGAATAGAATCTCTCCACTATGTTCCTGTAAGGACTCATGGTCATTATATTCCTACTCCAGGAGCTTATAAAGAACTCAAGCAGGGTCCTACTAGGCCACGCCCCTTCTTGCATTCCTCTGGGTGGGGGGAGTGTCCAAGTTACCGTTGCCCCTGAAATCTGGGATAAGTAGTCAGCTCTTCTGTTTTACAACTGGATTTACTTTTTCAGCCCCACACTACACCTAGCTGCCACAATCATGCCACTGATTATTCAGCCCCACACTACACCTAGCTGGCACAATCATGCCACTGATTATTCAGCCCCACACTACACCTAGCTGCCACAATCATGCCACTGATTATTCAGCCCCACACTACATGTTACATATGGGCACCCTGGCAGCACTTGTTAGGGAAAGTAAGTGCCAGTGTAGCACACAAATCCACAAGCATTTGGCCCATGTTGCTGGAATGGTGCCACAGATTATCGATGGGATTAGGATCAAGTCTGGGATTGGCCAAGGAAAGATATGTGGCCTAAATGTTTGGAATCATTGTCCTGCTGCTCCCTTCCTGCTATTCACCATTCTTCCCTCTCTTCTAAGCACATGCTCAACCCTACACCAGCACCCTTACTTTCCTGTTGCTTCCACGTGGCAGTGGGCACACAAAGGGTTAATCCCCCCTGCTGTGAGGAAGGCACAGGAAATGACAAAATAAAATGGACCCCCCCTCGCTTGGCGCCCATTCTTTTTCTTCCTGACGTGGAAAAATACCCTCGTTACCAGCAGAGCCAGTCGCCCTCTGAAGCTCCTGAGATTTGGGTGGTGTGTGTGCCCAGGAGGAGCCCGTGGGCTCGTTGCCATCCCTTGCCCACAGTCAAATAACTTGCAATGTCGCTCTGTGGGGCTGCGCATGCGCAATAAGATGCTGAATCGCCCATTACATTGCGCCTATCCCGAATGCGCTGTACGCAGGTGCCAACTTCCGGGTAAGCCTTAAAGGGGCTGGATGATGCCAAAAAAATGCTTTTTAAAATCCCCTAAACTTCTACACTGAATTTGTATGTAGCTGGTTGCTGCTTCTTCAAAAGGCAGAACTGTGCGTTAAGTGCATTACAGAGTCCCAGGTGTAAGTACTTACCTATGGGAGTTGTGAGTGAGGGACAGAGAGCAGGGCATTGTGGGAAAGAAATAGATGAACGTGAGTGAGGGACAGAGAGCAGGGCATTGTGGGAAAGGGATAGAAGAATGTGAGTGAGAGAAGCGATTGTGAAAGTAATAAGCAAGCAACTCGTTGAGTGAGCAAGGGGGTCATTAGCGAACACAAGATAGGAAAGAATGTCGATCAGAGAAGCGCATTTGGAGGGACGAGAAGTGTATGAAGAAGTCATTGTGGAAAGGAGAGGAGAATGGTGATGAGAGATTGGAAACGATAGAATAATGGATGAGAGAACTTCATGTGAAAGGGAGAGAAAATGAGTGAGAGAAGGCATTGTGGGAAGGAAGAGAATGTGAGTGAGAGAGACGTTGTGGGAAGATACGAAGAATGTCGATAGTGAATCAAAGTCATTTGGAAAGAGGAGAAGGCAATTGAATGAAGCAGCAAAGCCGTCCACTTGTGGGAAAGCGAGAGGAGAAGCAGTGAAGAGAGGGCATTTGGCAAAGGGAAGAGAATGTGATCGAGAGACGGCATTGTGGAGGAAGGACGGAGAAGAATGATGAATGACAGAGGTCATTGTGGGAAAGACTAGAAGAATGTGAGTAGAGAGCATTGGGGAAAGGAGAGAAGAATGAAGTGAGAGAAGTATTTGGAAAGGAGAGAAGAATGTGAGTGAGAGAAGTCATTTGGGAAAGGAGAAAAAATAGTGAACGAGAAGGTCATTGTGGAAAGGGATAGAAATGTGATGAGAGAAGTCATTGTGGAAAGGAGAGAAGAATGTATGAGAGAGGTCATGGAAAGGAGAAAGAATGTTAGTGAGAGAAGGTCATATTGGAAAGAGAGGGAGAATGTGAGTTGAGAGAGGGCCCCAGTTGGAAAGGATAAAGAATTGAGTGAGAGAGGGCATTGTGGAAACAGGATAGAGAATGTGAGTGAGAGAGGGCATTGTGGAAAAGCGAGAAAGAAGTGAGTTGAGAGAGGCATTTGGAAAGGGAAAGAATGGCTGAGTGAGAAAGGGATTGTGGAAAAGAGAGAAGAGATGAAAGAAGTCATTTGGGAAAGATGAAGAAGAAGTGATGAAGAACATTGGGAAAGGCGAGAAGAATGTGAGTGAAGAGTGCTTGTGAAGGGAAGAGGTGAGCAAGAGGGCATTGTGGAAATAGAGAAGAATTGTGAGTGAAGAGGCATTGTGGAAAGGTAAAGAATGTCGATGAAGAGCTGCCATTTGGAAAGAGAGAAGAATGAGAAAGATCATTGCTGGAAAGAGAGAAAATTTGAGTGAGAAGGGCATTGGGAAAGAAGAAGAAGTGATGAGAAGGGCATTGGAAAGGAAGAGAATTATGAGAGAAGCCCATTCTGTGGAAAGGAGGCAGAAGTAGTGAGAGAGGCATTGGGAAAGATGAGAAGAATGTGAGTGAAGAACGTCATTGTGAAAGGATAGAAGAATGGAGGATAGAGGGCATTGTGGGAAGGAATAGAAGGAATGTGATGAAGAAGGTCATGTGGGAAAGAGAGAGATTGTGCGTGAGAGAGCATTTGTGGAACAGGCAGAGACGATAATGTGATACACCCAAAGGCACTTTGAAAGATAGAAGAAATGTGAGTGATAGAGGCCATTGGAAAGATACACAATGTGATGAGAAGGCAATTGTGGGAAAAAGGAGAAAGAATGTGTGAGAGAAGGCAATGTGGGAAAGATAACGAAGAATGGTGAGTGAGAGAGGGGCATGTGGAAAGATAGAAGAATGGATGAAGAAGGCATGGTGGGAAAGGAGACAAAGAATGTCTGAGTTGAGAGAATATTGTGGAAAGGAGAGAAGAATCTGATGAGAAAGTCATGTGGAAACGAGAGAAAGGAATTGAGTGAGAGAGGAGCATTGTGGGAAAAGAGAAGAATCCGCTGAGTAGAGAGGCATGTGGCGAAAGGCATGAAGAAATGTGATAGGTGAGAGAGGGCATTGTGGAAAGCGAGAGAATGAATGTGAGTGAGAGAAGGTCATTGTGGGAAAGGGATAGAAGAATGTGAGTGAGAGAGGGCATTGTGGGAAAGGGATAGTAAGAATGTGAGTAGAGAAGGTCATTGGGAAAGGGATAGGAAGACTGTGCAGTGAGAGAAGGCATTGTGGGAAAGGATTAGAAGAATTGAGTGAGAGAGGGGCATTGTGAAAGGGATAGAAGAATGATGAGTGAGAAGAGAAGGGCATTGTGGAAAGGGATAGATAGAATGTGAGGGAGAGAAGGGCATTGTGGGAAGGAGAAGAATTGATGCAGAGAGGGGCATTGTGGAAGGCAGATGAAGAATGTGAGTGAGAGAGAGGCATTGGGGGAAGGATAGAGAATGTGAGCTGAGAGAAGTTCATTGTGGGAAGGAGAGAAGAATGTGAGTGATGAGAGGGCATTTGGAAGGATAGGAAGAATAGAAAGTGAGGAGAAGGTCCATTGGGAAAGGAGAGAAGATGTGCAGTGAGAGAGGGGCATTGTGGGAAAGGGAGAGAAGAATGTGAGTGAGAGAAGGTCATTGTGGGAAAGGGAGAGAAGAATGTGAGTGAGAGAAGGTCATTTGTGGAAAGGAAGAACCCAATGCTGAGTTGAGCAGAGGCCGGCAATCGTGGAGAAAGGGATAGGCAAGAATGTGAGTGAGAGACGCGGCATGTGGAAAGGACGAGAAGAATGCTGAGTGAGAGAAGGTCAATTGGGCGGAAAGGAGAGAAGAAGAATGTGAGTAAGAAGTCATTGTGGAAGGGATTAGTAAGAATTGAGTGAGAAGAGGTGGGCATTGTGGGAAAGGGATAGAAGAATGTGAATGAAGAAGGCCATTTTGGAAGGGAGAGAAGAATGTGAGTGAGAGAAGGTCATTGTGGGAAAGGGATAGAAGAATGTGAGTGAGAGAGGGGCATTGTGGGAAAGGGATAGAAGAATGTGAGTGAGAGAGGGGCATTGTGGGAAAGGGATAGAAGAATGTGAGTGAGAGAAGGGCATTGTGGGAAAGGGATAGGAAGAATTGATGAGAGAGGGCATGTGGGAAAGGATAAGAAGAATGTGACGTGAGAGAGGGCATTGTGGAAAGGGAGAGGAAGAATGTGAGTCAGAGAAAGGTTACAATGGGAAAGGATAGAAGAATGTGAGAGAGAGGGGCATGTGGGAAAGGGATAGAAGAATTGGATGAGAAGGGCATTGTGGGGAAAGGGATGAAGAATTGAGTGAGAAGAGAGCACTTTGTTGGTAAAGGATAGAAGAAAAGTGAGTGAGAAGGCATTGTGGAAGATAGCAGAATGTGAGTGAAGACGGCATATGCGGAAAGGGATAGAAGAAGGGTCGAAGAAATCATTGTGGCAAAGGGCTGAGAGGGCATCTGTGGGAAAGGTAGAAGAATGAGAGTACAAGGTATTGTGCGGACCGGAGACGAAATGTGAGGAGAGAAGAAGGCATTGTTGGAAGGAGAGGAAGAATTGAGTGAGGAGGCATTGTGGAAAGGAGAGAAGAATGTGGTGAGAGAAAGGTCAATGATTGGAAAGGGATAGAAGATTGAGTGAGAGAGGGGATTGTGGAAAGGATTAGAAAGAATTGAGTGAGAGAAGGGCATATGTGGGAAGGGAGGAGAAGAATGTGAGTGAGAGAAGGTCATTGTGGAGAGAGCAAGAATGTGAGTGAGGAGACAGGTCATTGTGGGAAAGGAGAGAGAAGAATGGAGTGAAAGAGAGGGCTATTGTGGAAAGGGAGAAGAAGCTGTGAGTGAAGAGGGCATTGTGGGAAAGGGAGTAGAAGAATTTAGTGAGAAGAGGCATGGGAAAGGTCGACGACACCAGACATCCACTGCGAGAACATTACCGAACGGTCATTGTGGGAAAGGATAGAAGAATGTAGTGAAGAGAAGGGCATTTGTGGAAAAGGGATAGTAAGAATGTGAGTTGAGAGAAGGGGCATTGTGGGGAAAGGATAGAAGAATAGTGAGTGAGAGAAGGGCCATTGTGGGAAAGGGATAGAGAATGTGAGGTGAGAGAGAGGCATTGTGGGGAAAGGATAGGAATGTGGTGAAGAGGGGCATTTGTGGGAAAGGAGAAGAAGAATGTGAGTGAGAGAGGGGCACTTGTGGGAAAGGGATAGAAACGAATTGAGTGAAAGAGGGCCAGTTGTGGGAAAGGGAGTAGTAGAAAATGTTGAGTGAGAAGGGCCATGTGGGAAAGGGATAGAAGAATGTGAGTGAGAGAGGGGCATTGTGGGAAAGGGATAGAAGAATGAGAGTGAGAGAAGGTCATTGTGGGAAAGGGAGAGAAGAATGTGAGTGAGAGAGGGGCATTGTGGGAAAGGGATAGAAGAATGTGAGTGAGAGAAGGTCATTGTGGGAAAGGGAGAGAAGAATGTGAGTGATGAGGGTGGCAAATTGGGGAAGGAAGAAGATGTGAGTGAGGAAAGTCATGTGGGAAAGGGGAGAAGAATGTTTGATGTGAGAGATGGGCATTTGGGAAAGGGCATAGAAGAATTGAGTGAGAGAGGCATGTGGGTAAAGGATAGAAGAATTGAGTGAGAGAGGCATTTGTTGGGAAAAGCGATAGAAATAAATGTGAGTGGAGAGGCATGCTGTCGGAAAGGATAGAAAGTAATGTAGTGAGAGTAAGGTCATTGGGAAAGGGTCAGAAGGAATGTGAAGGCAGAGAGTGGCATTGTGGGAAACGGATAGAAAGAATCGAGAGTAAGAAGGTCATTGTGTAGAAAGAAGAAGAAATGTGAATGTGAGAAGGGGCATGTGGGGAAAGGGAGATGAAAGAATGTGAGTGACGAGAGGTCATTGGGGGAAAGGAGAGAAGAATGTGAGTACAGAAGGTCATTGGAAAGGATGAGAATGTGGTGAAGAAAGCATTGTGAAAAGATAGAAGAATGTGAGGAGAGAGGAGCCATTGGGGAAAGGAGAGAAGAATGGAGTGAGAGAGGCATGTGATAAGGGATAGAAGATGAGAGTGAGAGAAGGTCATTGTGGGAAAAGAGAGAGCCAAGAATGAGAGTGAGGAACGGTCATTGTGGGAAAGCGAGAAGATCAGGTGAGAGAGTCGCTTGGGGAAAGGATGAGAAGAGTGAGTAGAGAAATCAGGGGAAAGGAAGAAAGAATGTGGGTAGAGAAAGTTCATTGTGGGAAAGGGAGAGAGAATTGATGAGGAGGGAATTGTGGAAAAGGATTAGAAGAATGGGAGTGAGAGAGGGCATGTGGAAAGCCGATAGAAAATTGAAGGAGAGGGGCATTGTGGGAAAGGAAGAGAAGAATCGACTGAGAAGTCAATGTGGAAAGGGAGAGAAGAATGTGAATAGAGAAGTCTGTGAAAGGGAGAGAGATTGGAGCTACCCCCCGGAGAGTCATTGTGGGAAAGGGAGAGAAGAATGTGGTGAAGGCATGTGGAAAGACAGAGCAAAAGTGAGTTGAGAGAGGGCATTGTCGGAAAGGAAAAGAATTGAGTGATGAGAAAGTCATGTGAAAGGAGAGAAGAATGTGAGTGAAGAGACATTGTGGGAAAGGGATAGTAAGAAGTGAGTGAGAGAAGGCATTGCTGGACAAGGGAAGAAGAATGTGAGTTCAAGAGACATTGTGGGAAGGATAGAAGAATGTGAGTGAGAAGGGCATTGTGGAAGGATTTTAGTCAAGAATGTGGTGGAAGAGAAGGCATTTGTGGGAAAGGAAAAGAGAAGATGTGAGTTGAGAGAAGGCATTGTGAAAGAAGGAAGAAGTTGAGTGAGAGGGCATTGATGCGAAAGCATAAAAGAATGTCGGTGAGAGAGGGCCTTGTGGGAAGACGAGAAGACTATCGTGAGTTGACGAGATGGGACATTGTGGGAAAGGGAGAGTTGGATGTAAGTGGGAGATAAGTGCAGAGCACAAGGCATTATGGGTAAGAGGGCGGCCTGTGACTGAGGGATGGGGAGCAGGGAATTATGGGTAAGGGAGGGTGAGCTCGGTGTTGCGCGCAGCTTCCGGTTTCCATGGCAGCCAGGGGTGGGGTTAGCTGGGCCTGTCAGTTCCTTGTTTCCGTCCCACTTTCCCACAATGCACGACGGTTAGTGCTATTCCGGGAACCTGCGAATGAGTGACCGGCGTACCGGGAACCGGAACCATGAATTCCGGACAGAAGGTCAGTTACTGTATGGCTCCTGTATCAACCCGCAGTGTGCCACTCCCTCATCTTCCCTTAACCCCGTCCCTGCCAGTCTCCCGTCTTCCCTTAACCCTGTAAGTGCCACTCCACTGCCTTCCCTTAACCCCGTCCCTGCCAGTCTCCCGTCTTTCCTTAACCCTGTAAGTGCCACTCCACTGCCTTCCCTTAACCCTGTCCCTGCCAGTCTCCCGTCTTTCCTTAACCCTGTAAGTGCCAGTCCCCAGACTTCCCTTAACCCTGTCCCTGCCAGTCTCCCGTCTTTCCTTAACCCTGTAAGTGCCAGTCCCCAGACTTCCCTTAACCCTGTCCCTGCCAGTCTCCCGTCTTCCCTTAACCCTGTAAGTGCCACTCTACTGCCTTCCCTTAACCCTGTCCCTGCCAGTCTCCCGTCTTCCCTTAACCCTGTAAGTGCCACTCCACTGCCTTCCCTTAACCCTGTCCCTGCCAGTCTCCCGTCTTTCCTTAACCCTGTAAGTGCCAGTCCCCAGACTTCCCTTAACCCTGTCCCTGCCAGTCTCCCGTCTTTCCTTAACCCTGTAAGTGCCAGTCCCCAGACTTCCCTTAACCCTGTCCCTGCCAGTCTCCCGTCTTCCCTTAACCCTGTAAGTGCCACTCTACTGCCTTCCCTTAACCCTGTCCCTGCCAGTCTCCCGTCTTTCCTTAACCCTGTAAGTGCCAGTCCCCAGACTTCCCTTAACCCTCTCCCTTCCAATTCCACACCTTCCCTTAACCCTGTCCCTGCCAGTCCCTCGCCTTCCCTTAACCCTGTCCCTTCCAATTCCACACCTTCCCTTGACCCTGTCACTGCCAGTCCCTCGCCTTCCCTTAACCCTGTCCCTTCCAATTCCACACCTTCCCTTGACCCTGTCACTGCCAGTCACCTGCCTTCCCTTAACCCCGACCCTGTCAGTCTCCCATCTTTCCTTAACCCTGTAAGTGGCAGTCCCCCCACCTTCTCTTAACCCTGTCCCTGCCAGTCCCCCGCCTTCCCTTAACCTTGTCCCTGCCAGTCCCCCACCTTTCCTTTACCCTGTCCCCTCTCTGCCAGTCATTCCCTGCATGCTGTTAACCCTCTTATGAGCAACCCTGCGTTTCCATGCAATTAACCGTGTAGCTGCTGTGCACACTGAGGTGCTTCCCGTTTGTTGCAGGAGCTGGTGAAGTTTGAGGACGTGGCCGTGTATTTCTCGGAGGATGAGTGGGAGTGTTTGGCCGAGGGGCAGAAGGAGCTGTACGAGGAGGTCATGATGCACAACTTTGAGCTCGTAACCTCTCTGGGTGAGAATCAGACAACTATAGCCCCCCAATATCTGTATCTCGGCACTGTGTCCCCTGTAACTCCCTACCCCCCAATATCTGTATCTCCTCACTGTGTCCCCTGTAACTCCCTACCCCCCAATATCTGTATCTCCTCACTGCCCATTCTCTCTGTGTCCCCTGTAACTCCCTGCTCCCCAATATGTGTATGTCGTCTCTGTGCCCCCCTGTAGTTGACACATTGGGTGTAAATGAGAGTGAATAGGAATGGGGCTAGCTATGCTGTATTATTTATACTGTACCAGCCCAGAGGTGCAGCAGAACAGTAATGATCCAGCCCTTCAATGTTGCCTCCAGTTGCCCCCCATCTTCTGATCTTGTTGGGCACCCTTTGTGTGCCAGTGCACATGCTCAGTGGGTTCTGGCTGCTGCTGGGGAGAGGCTTAGGGGTGGTTGGAAAGTGAATTTGATGCAACTGGGCTGACGATGAACCAATTGTGATGCAGCCTGCACTGATTTCTATGCTGCCATAAAATATAGATGAGTGGGGGCACATACCCTATGAGCTAAAGGGTGGGGGTGGCTTAAGGCTGGTATAGAACAGCCAGTAGATATGACAGAACATGTTTATATAACCAGTTGTATCTTTGTTGCCCCTTTGTGTGTGTCAGGGCTGCTGATACAGAGAGACAATTGGACTGATCTGGAGTCGGACTCTTTTGATGCCCCTGAGAAACAGAGTGCTGGTGAGATGGGGCAAGAGTGGGGGTGTTACCAGTGAAAATGTGGAAATGGCAACATGGCACAACAAGTACAGGGGGCACAGGGGAGACACTAGGACATAAGGGCTTAAATGCAACAGGGAAAAATGAGAGGGGGCATAGAAGACAGAGGCAGTTGTTTGGAGAGTGGTACATTAGGGGTTACATTTGAAAGGAAGAAGAGACTCTGACAATAATATGGGGGGGGGCACAGTACGTACAATTAAGCTGCCCATGTATTGGCTCCCCCCAACTTCATCCCTGACACATTACTGCCCATAAATCAGGCAAATATACATTGGCAGCTCTCAACATCACTGTCTGCAGACCATTACCCAGGCACCGGGAGATAAAGGGTTAAACATGGGGGAAAGGGACTGAGGGGTGAGTTACTCAGACACTGGCAGATAATGGGTTAAACATGGGGGGGAATAGGGGTCGAGGGGACAGAGGAAAGTTTGGGAGGGAGGGGGTCAGTTACTCAGACACTAGCAGATAATGGGTTAAACATGGAGGCAGAGGAAAGATTGGGAGTAAGAGGGGTAGTATATAAAGGGTTAAACATGGCAAAGAGACTGAGGGGCAGTGCAGGGGCACATACATTGGTATATAAAGGGTTAAACGTGGCAAAGAGACTGAGGGGCAGTGCAGGGGCACATACATTGGTATATAAAGGGTTAAACGTGGTTGTTGGTCTCTGCAGGGGGGCCGGAGCTGCACATTATAATAAAGGAGGAGGAAGAGGTGGACGTGAGCCTGTCACCTGATTCTGACGACTACAACTTCCTCGGTGAGACCCAACATCTTGCCATTGTGATTGGCTCCTGATCTAACTGCCACTAGTGTGTGTGTGTGTTACTGTAACTGCCATATTAGAGTGTGAGTTCTGTGAGCACAGGAGACTGATGTGAGTAAGCACACTGTGTGTAGTGTTTAGCTATGGGAGGATAATCTGTACAGAATTCCTTACCCTGTAACACCCCAAACACTGGCATATAGAACCTCAGCAAATGGCTCACGAACGCGTTAGGTTTTACAGCAGCAACCCCAATAAAACCTATTCCAGAAGTGCCGTCTGCCTGTTTTGAGTCATTGGATGTTGGCAGTGGGGACACTGTTTGACAGAACACCTGGTTAGGATACGCGGTGAGCAGTAGCGGTCCTTTCATTTTGTTCTCTATCATTCTTCCAGTAGAGTTGCACGTGGCCATCTTGCGGCTCCTCTGTAAGCTGACTGTGGGATCAGCAATTTGCATGTCATTTTGCGCCTGCGCAGCTGCTCCAACTCCCAGTCAGCTTACAGAGGAGCCGCAAGATGGACGCGTGCAACTCTACTGGAAGAATCTGCGCCGAGGGGTAAGTATGGAGTATGGGCATTTCCCCGGGGGGGGGGGGTAGTTAGCCTGGAGGGAGGAGGGAGACTACCTGGGGTGGGGTTTTTTCCCCACAGGTTGAATTCTCTTTTAAGAATAGGCTTTACACAGGCCTGTTTGAAAGGAGAATGGAAGGTTCCAGAAGCTAGAGAAGAATTGAAGGTGTGAGTAAGTGTTGGAGCGTAAGCTCTGCAACACAGTGTTTGAGCAGAGAAGAAGGCATAGGGTCAAGGGGGCAAGTTGTCAGTGGGGAAGGCAAGAGACACTTGGAGACTTCAGACATAATTATCAGAGGGATTAAAACATGCACAAGGGGCTTTGGAAGGAGGATCTGGTTTGTAGAGTAGTCTAGTAGAGGTAGGGATGGTAGAGTGGTCTAGTAGAGGTAGGGATGGTAGAGTGGTCTAGTAGAGGTAGGGATGGTAGAGTGGTCTAGTAGAGGTAGGGATGGTAGAGTGGTCTAGTAGAGGTAGGGATGGTAGAGTGGTCTAGTAGAGGTAGGGATGGTAGAGTGGTCTAGTAGAGGTAGGGATGGTAGAGTGGTCTAGTAGAGGTAGGGATGGTAGAGTGGTCTAGTAGAGGTAGGGATGGTAGAGTGGTCTAGTAGAGGTAGGGATGGTAGAGTGGTCTAGTAAGAGGTAGGGATGGTAGAGTGGTCTAGTAGAGGTAGGGATGGTAGAGTGGTCTAGTAGAGGTAGGGATGGTAGAGTGGTCTAGTAGAGGTAGGGATGGTAGAGTGGTCTAGTAGAGGTAGGGATGGTAGAGTGGTCTAGTAAGAGGTAGGGATGGTAGAGTGGTCTAGTAGAGGTAGGGATGGTAGAGTGGTCTAGTAGAGGTAGGGGATGGTAGAGTGGTCTAGTAGAGGTAGGATGGTAGAGTGGTCTAGTAGAGGTAGGGATGGTAGAGTGGTCTAGTAGAGGTAGGGATGGTAGAGTGGTTTAGTCTAGTAGAGGTAGGGATGGTAGAGTGGTCTAGTAGAGGTAGGGATGGTAGAGTGGTCTAGTAGAGGTAGGGATGGTAGAGTGGTCTAGTAGAGGTAGGGATGGTAGAGTGGTCTAGTAGAGGTAGGGATGGTAGAGTGGTCTAGAAAGAGGTAGGGATGGGTAGAGTGGTCTAGTAGAGGTAGGGATGGTAGAGTGGTCTAGTAGATGGTAGTGATGGTAGAGTGGTCTAGTAGAGGTAGGGATGGTAGAGTGGTCTAGTAGAGGTAGGGATGGTAGAGTGGTCTAGTAGAGGTAGGGATGGTAGAGTGGTCTAGTAGAGGTAGGGATGGTAGAGTGGTCTAGTAGAGGTAGGGATGGTAGAGTGGTCTAGAGAGGTAGGATGGTAGAGTGGTCTAGTAGAGGTAGGGATGGTAGAGTGGTCTAGTAGAGGTAGGGATGGTAGAGTGGTCTAGTAGAGGTAGGGATGGTAGAGTGGTCTAGTAGAGGTAGGGATGGTAGAGTGGTCTAGTAGAGGTAGGGATGGGTAGAGTGGTCTAGTAGAGGTAGGGATGGTAGAGTGGTCTAGTAGAGGTAGTGATGGTAGAGTGGTCTAGTAGAGGTAGGGATGGTAGAGTGGTCTAGTAGAGGTAGGGATGGTAGAGTGGTCTAGTAGAGGTAGGGATGGTAGAGTGGTCTAGTAGAGGTAGGGATGGTAGAGTGGTCTAGTAGAGGTAGGGATGGTAGAGTGGTCTAGTAGAGGTAGGGATGGTAGAGTGGTCTAGTAGAGGTAGGGATGGTAGAGTGGTTCTAGTAGAGGTAGGGATGGTAGAGTGGTCTAGTAGAGGTAGGGATGGTAGAGTGGTCTAGTAGAGGTAGGGATGGTAGAGTGGTCTAGAAGAGGTAGGGATGGTAGAGTGGTCTAGTAGAGGTAGGGATGGTAGAGTGGTCTAGTAGAGGTAGGGATGGTAGAGTGGTCTAGTAGAGGTAGGGATGGTAGAGTGGTCTAGTAGAGGTAGGGATGGTAGAGTGGTCTAGTAGAGGTAGGGATGGTAGAGTGGTCTAGTAGAGGTAGGGATGGTAGAGTGGTCTAGTAGAGGTAGGGATGGTAGAGTGGTCTAGTAGAGGTAGTGATGGTAGAGTGGTCTAGTAGAGGTAGGGATGGTAGAGTGGTCTAGTAGAGGTAGGGATGGTAGAGTGGTCTAGTAGAGGTAGGGATGGTAGAGTGGTCTAGTAGAGTAGGGATGGTAGAGTGGTCCTAGAAGAGGTAGGGATGGTAGAGTGGTCTAGTAGAGGTAGGGATGGTAGAGTGGTCTAGTAGAGGTAGGGATGGTAGAGTGGTGCTAGTAGAGGTAGGATGGAAGTGCTAGTAGAGGTAGGGATGGTAGAGTGTCTAGTAGAGGTAGGGATGTAGAGTGGTCTAGTAGGGGTAGGGATGTAGAGTGGTCTAGTAGAGGTAGGGATGGTAGAGTGGTCTAGTAGAGGTAGGGATGGTAGAGTGGTCTAGTAGAGGTAGGGATGGTAGAGTGGTCTAAAAGAGGTAGGGATGGTAGAGTGGTCTAGTTGAGGTAGGGATGGTAGAGTGGTCTAGTAGAGGTAGGGATGGTAGAGTGGTCTAGTAGAGGTAGTGATGGTAGAGTGGTCTAGTAGAGGTAGGGATGGTAGAGTGGTCTAGTAGAGGTAGGGATGGTAGTGTAGTCTAGTAGAGGTAGGGATGGTAGAGTGGTCTAGTAGAGGTAGGGATCTGATTGCAGATGGTCTACTTTGTCTTTAGAAGTCCTGAGGAGAGTGTGTCAGGTTGACTGATACTGTAGATGTGGGACCGAGAAAATTATTGAATAAAGAAAACAGGTGTCGTGAGTTGGATCATTTATAAGGGTACAAAGTCTACTTGTTTAAGGGATTTCTTCCACATACGCAGCAGATCTGGTATTTGGAATCTGGTTTGTGAATTCAGCCAGGGTCGTCGGTTTTGAGCACGTGTATGTTTAGCCTGTAAAGGGGCAATTGAGCCAATGGTTGAGGATGCTATGTGATATTATGGGATCTCTCTGTACAGATTATGAGCAAACTTAGGGACTGTTCCTGCTGAATTGTGCTTAGTACAGGGAAAACCTATGCTGCCATAGTTTTATGGGATCTCTCTGTACAGACTATGAGCAAACTTAGGGACTGTTCCTGCTGAATTGTGCTTAGTACAGGGAATACCTATGCTGCCATAGTTTTATGGGATCTCTCTGTACAGACTATGAGCAAACTTAGGGACTGTTCCTGCTGAATTGTGCTTAGTACAGGGAATACCTATGCTGCCATAGTTTTATGGGATCTCTCTGTACAGACTATGAGCAAACTTAAGGGGCTGTTCCTGCTGAATTGTGCTTAGTACAGGGAATACCTATGTACCATAGTTTTATGGGATCTCTCTGTACAGACTATGAGCAAACTTAGGGGACTGTTCCTGCTGAATTGTGCTTAGTACAGGGAATACCTATGCTGCCATAGTTTTATGGGATCTCTCTGTACAGACTATGATCAAACTTAAGGGGCTGTTCCTGCTGAATTGTGCTTAGTACAGGGAATACCTATGCTGCCAATCAGGGGTATGTATGAGAGCAAAGCCAGTGCTGAAGGCCACTTAGTAGTAACATAGTAAGTTAGGTTGAAGAAAGACACATGTCCATCAAGTTCAAGCTTTTAACTTTTTTTTAACCTGCCTAACTGTCAGTTGATCCAGAGGAAGGCAAAAAACCGATCTGAAGTCTCTCCAATTTGCCTCAGAGGGGGAAAAAATTCCTTCCTGACTCCAAAATGCAATGGGATCAGTCCCTGGATCAACTTGTACTATGAGCTATCTCCCATATCCCTGTATTCCCTCACTTGCTAAACACCATCCAACCCCTTCTTATACCTATCTAATGTATCAGCCTGTACCCCTGATTCACTTCCCAGCTCTCCCTGTAACACCCCTTTCCCTCCTCTAATCTCATTGGCTCCCTCCTGTCTGCTGGGAGGAGCTACTGGTGAATAAAGCATCCGACCCTTCCTTGTACCTATCTAATGTATCAGCCTGTACCCCTGATTCACTTCCCAGCTCTCCCTGTAACACCCCTTTCCCTCCTCTAATCTCATTGGCTCCCTCCTGTCTGCTGGGAGGAGCTACTGGTGAATAAAGCATCCGACCCTTCCTTGTACCTATCTAATGTATCAGCCTGTACCCCTGATTCACTTCCCAGCTCTCCCTGTAACACCCCTTTCCCTCCTCTAATCTCATTGGTTCCCTCCCGTCTGCTGGGAGGAGCTACTGGTGAATAAAGCATCCGACCCTTCCTTATACCTATCTAAAGTATCAGCCTGTACCACTGATTCACTTCCCAGCTCTCCCTGTAACACCCCTTTCCCCCGTCTAATCTCATTGGCTCTCTCCTGTCTGCTGGGAGGAGCTACTGGTGAATAAAGAGGTCTTACTTACCTCATCATAAACAGCAATCACATTAGTCTGACATGACCTATCCTTCATAAAGCCATGCTGATTGTTGCTCATAGTGTCATTCACTAGGACAACATTTTGAATGTGATCCCTTAACAAGCCTTCAAATAATTTGCCCACCACAGATGTCAAGATTACTGTTCTATAATTGCCAGGCTGAGATCGTAATCCCTTTTTAAATATTGGAATAACATCAGCTTTTCTCCAATCCATAGGCACCATACCAGATGAAAGTGAATCTGAGAAAATCAGAAATAGGGGCTGGTCTAAAACTGAACTAAACTCTCTTAGAACCCGGGGGTGAATGCCATCAGGCCCTGGAGCCTTGTTTACATTAATTTTTATTAAAGCTTTATGAATCATATCCTGAGTCAGCCACTGACTAGATTGAGCTGAGCCATTAGTGCAGTTATAAAGTGAGCCTGGGAACTCACACCCCTCTATTGTATACACTGAAGAAAAGAACTGATTTAACACATTTGCCTTTTCTGTATCTGTTACAACCAGACTGGTACCATTATTTAATGGAGCAACACTCTCAACCTGCATCTTTTTACTATTAATAGATTTAAAAAAACTTTTTAGGGTTCGTTTTCACCTCCATCGCAATTAACTCTTCATTTCTTTTCTTAGCCTTCCGGATTGCTGATTTACAACATTTATTACAGTGTTTATATTCATTAAATGCAGCTTCTGTCCCTACAGATTTGTAGTTTTTAAATGCCTTTCTCTTCTTTCCCATTAACTTCTTTACTTCTGTATTAAGCCACACAGGATGATTCTTAGAGCTTCTACGTTTAGTCCTTAAGGGAATAAATTGAGAACAGTAATGATTTAATATCAGTTTAAAGGACAACCATTTCTGTTCTGTGTTTTTAGCTGAAAACTTAATGCCCCAATCAATACTCTGTAGGGCAGCCCTCAAGGCACTGAAATTAGCTTTGGTAAAATTCCTGGTTTTTGTTGCCCCAGTATATATTAGTTTTTTGCACCAGACATTAAATGATATAACATTATGGTCACTATTACCCAGGGGTTCAATGACTTGCACATTTGCTATAAGTTCTGGCTCATTAGAGATCACTAGATCCACAATAGCATTTTTTCTGGTTGGCTCCTCAACAACCTGTGCCATAAAATTGTCATGTAACAGTTTATAAACTTTTTCCCATTAACTGATCTGGCAGTACTGTTGCTCCAGTCAATATCTGGCTAATTAAAATCCCCCATTATCATTACTTTACCCAAACTAGCAGCCTTTTCTATTTGCATCAGGAGCTTCGCCTCCTCCTCACTTCTAATTCAGACATGTTTCAGCCAATCACATCATATTTTCCCTCCAGCACCAGCAGCTCCAGTTCTCCCATTTTACCAGTCAGACTCGTTGCATTTGTAAACATACATTTAATACTGGTCCCATATTGAACAAATGTTACATAGTTACATAGTTATATAGTTAAATTGGGTTGAAAAAAGACAAAGTCCATCAAGTTCAACCCCTCCAAATGAAAACCCAGCATCCATACACACAACCCTCCCTACTTTTAATTAAAATTCTATATACCCATACCTATATTAACAATAGAGTTTAGTATCACAATAGCCTTTAATATTATGTCTGTAATGTCTCATCTGTATCTCCTTCCTGCCCCCAGGGTCACATTTCGGGGTCTCCTCGGGGTATGTGCCGGCCTCAATAAACCCTGATTCCAGCGCAGCGTCTCAGAGACGGTTCTTCCCGGGCCTCTCCTCGCAGGGGGCACAGTCTCAGGACAGACGGGCATCTGTAGATCGGCCATTCTCCTGCCCCGACTGTCATCGCAGTTTCATCCGCAAGTCTCACCTGAGCAGTCACCAGCGCACACACCGGGGGGAGAGGCCGTACCCCTGTGAGGTTTGTGGCAAGCGCTTCCATTACCGGCACCATCTGGTGGGGCACCAGCGCATCCACACGGGGGAGAAGCTGTTTTCATGCGAGCACTGCGGCATCCAGTTCAACCACAAGGGCAACTACCAGACGCACCAGCGCTTGCACACGGGGGAGCGCCCCTTCTCCTGCGACCTGTGCGGCAAGAGCTTTAACCGTAAGGCGGATCTGATCACGCACTGCCGGGTGCACACGGGGGAACGACCCTTCGCTTGCGGCGACTGTGACAGGAGCTTCAGCCGCAAACAGCACCTGGTCACTCACCGCCGCCGCCACACCGGAGAGACGCCCTTCCCATGTGACCAGTGTGAGCAGAGATTTGCCCAGCGCAAGGCCCTACTGCGCCACCAGGAATCGGCTCACTCGGCCGAGCGCCCCCACAGCTGCGCCCAATGTGGGAAAGGATTCGCCTGCCTCTCGCACCTCCTCACACACCAGCGAGCGCATCAGAATGGCGGGAGCAGCTGTGGGGCGGGCGGGAAGCCCTTCTCCTGTGACCAATGCCGCAAAAGCTTTGTAGCCAAGCCTCACCTGCAGGCGCATCAGAGGAGCCACTCACGGGGGTCAGGGGAGCGCCCCTACACCTGCACAGACTGCGGCAAAGGCTTCAACAGCCGCCAGTACCTGAGCCGCCACCAGAAGATCCACACGGGGGAGCGGCCGTTCCGCTGTAATGTGTGCGGGGACAGCTTCATCCAGAAACCCAACCTGGAGCGCCACAAGGGCATTCACAGCGGCCAGCGGCCATTCCCATGCTTGGTCTGCGGCGGCACTTTCTATAAGAAGCACAACCTGGTCAGGCACCAGCGCATTCACACCGGCGAGCGGCTGCATTTCAGCTGCAAAGTCTCCCAGCCGCCACTCACACAGACTCCGCCCCTTCCTGAACAGGAGCCGCAGGCGGGGAGTCCCTGTAACAACCTCTGCTGAATCACTGGCACCACCGGGCAGGTTTAGACTTACCCAGTAGAACGACTGTACCAAATGGCAAAGTGCCACTGTAATAATGGTGCCAGGGACACTGCCTCACCCCCGCATGGAAAATGTGGAAGTGGCACATAGAGTGCAGGATTTGCTGGCTGAACAAGAGAGCCCCCCATTCAGTGAGACAGAGTGGGTTAGATCCATCGCACATGGAGCAGAGTGAGGTGCAACTGGGTTAGATTCATCCCACACACATGGGGCAGAGTGAGGTGCAACTGGGGGTTAGATCCATCACATATGAAGCAAAGTGAGGTGCAACTGGGGGTTAGATCCATCCCACACACATGGGGCAGAGTGAGGTGCAACTGGGTTAGATCCATCCCAAACACATGGGGCAGGTTGAGGTGCAACTGGGGGTTAGATCCATCACATATGAAGCAGAGTGAGGTGCAACTGGTGGTTAGATCCATCCCACACACATGGGGCAGAGTGAGGTACAACTGGGTTAGATCCATCCCACACACATGGGGCAGAGTGAGGTACAACTGGGTTAGATCCATCCCAGACATGGGGCAGAGTGAGGTGCAACTGGGGGTTGGATCCATCCCACACACATGGGGCAGAGTGAGGTGCAAATGGGGGTTAGATCCATCCCACACATGGGGCAGAGTGAGGTGCAACTGGGGGTTAGATCCATCCCACACATGGGGCAGAGTGAGGTGCAACTGGGGGTTAGATGCATCCCAAACACATGGGGCAGAGTGAGGTGCAACTGGGTTAGATCCATCCCAAACACATGGGGCAGATTGAGGTGCAACTGGGGGTTAGATCCATCACATATGAAGCAGAGTGAGGTACAACTGGGGGTTAGATCCATCCCACACACATGGGGCAGAGTGAGGTGCAACTGGGGGTTAGATCCATCCCACACACATGGGGCAGAGTGAGGTGCAACTGGGGGTTAGATCCATCCCACACACATGGGGCAGAGTGAGGTACAACTGGGTTAGATCCATCCCAGACATGGGGCAGAGTGAGGTGCAACTGGGGGTTAGATCCATCCCACACACATGGGGCAGAGTTAGGTGCAACTGGGGGTTAGATCCATCCCACACATGGGGCAGAGTGAGGTGCAACTGGGGGTTAGATCCATCCAAAACACATGGGGCAGAGTGAGGTGCAACTGGGGGTTAGATCCATCCCAAACACATGGGACAGAGTGAGGTGCAACTGGGGGTTAGATCCATCAGACACATGCAGCCGGGGGTTATGTATTATCCTATAGGGAGGGTCCACTCTGTCACATATTATGTGTTTCCCATATTGCTGCCTGATTGCAGTGTAAGTGGCCCCTTGGGGCCCATTAATTAGGAAAGACAAGTAGAGATTGTGGGGCCCCAGATACACACTATGGGGCTGCATGAAGGTGTGTAAAGCAGCTCTATGTACAGGAGCGTCTGATTGGTCAGCAGCATGTGACACGTGGGGGTCCCACTAATATGGAAACCAGATCATTTCCTGTATTCATTAACCCTTTGATGCCCAGGGCGGTATAACATGACAGTGTAACCGCAGGCTATTGCCCCCTGGCTCCTGTAGAACTCTAACTCCCAATAGAGGGGCACATGTTGAATGGTCCCTAGCACTCTATGTTGTTGCACTTGAACCAGTGAGATGGAGATCTGCCATTATATGTCTCAGCACTGGGAGTGAGCCGATGCTGGGGCTCTGTGGGATGACAAGTGTAAGTTAAAGGGGAACTTGTGTGTTCTACGTGAGACAATAAATGGGCCTTGCTTGGATCTGCTTACTGCCTCTTCTTGCACCACCCGGGGTAATTGCTTAGTAATGTTACCCACATGCTTCTGTCATTTCTAGCAATCAACCCCTTATTGCACCTCCCACTGTCTCTCCTTGGTGGGCGTGTCCTAGGAATCACAGTAACATGTGGGTAGCCAATCACAGCTCTGCTTTCACACGGCTATAGGAAGATACTGCAGCTTGTTCCCTGGGAGTAACTGCTGGAGTATTAAGTCTTATTCATCAAAGCCTTTCCCCATAACTGATCCCTTCCAGTCCCTTTATCAGCTTAAGGTGGGCATACTGTACACGGGTCGATAAAAGCTGGAGACAGACCAAGTCGGCAGTTTATTGGCCCGTGTATGGGGGCCCCCGATGGGCTTCCCCAATGGAGATCTGGCCGAAAGTCGGCCAGATCTCGATCGGATGGGATTAAAAATTCCGTCGGATCGCGGCCGCATCTGTTCGTTGATGCGGTCCCGCGATCCGACCGCCCGTTTGCGAATACTAGGATCCGATCGTTGGGCCCTAGGGCCCACGATCGGATCTGCCCGATATTGAGGTGGGCATATCGGAGGGAGATCCGCTCGTTTGGCGACATCACCAAAAGAGCGGATCTATCCATGTATGGCCACCTTTAGTCGCTCTTCTCTGTATTTTCTCTTTCATTACTGTCCCCCCTTATATATTTATATATAGTGATCATATCTCCCTTATATATTTATATATATAGTGATCATTATCCCCCTATATATATTATAATTAGTGCATCATTATCCCACTTACACATAATTTATAGTATAGCTGATAATCCCCCTTATCAATATTCCATACACATATATGTGACATACCTCCGCCTACTACATTCTATATAAGTGTCCATATCCCCTTACTATACTTTATACTATATGATCCATATATCCCGCTTATATACTTTAATCAAATCATCATGACACCACTATCACCTTATGTATAATTATATATCACGTGCATCATATCTCCTATTACTCATACTTCTAATATCTATAGAATCCCAACTCTCCCCTATATAATTGCACTTTATATAGTGATCCATCATCCCCTATCATCGCTATATTACCATTATATCATGTGATCATATCCCCTTCTATATAAATTCCATATATCAGTGATTCATCATCCCCTTATATACTTTCTAATAGTGACTATAGTCGATCAATATCCCACCTCTAATACTACCTTCAACTATATAGTGTAATTCACCTCCCCTACTATTAATCCGATATTTACGTATACTAGGAATTCCACTATCACTCACCTCACTAACTATTATATATAGTCGATCATAATCCTCCCTGTATATATTATCATATCCAAGATAGATGCACTATCCCCTTATACATATAATTTATCTATATAGTGATCAATAATCCCCTTTATATTACTTTATATATAGTGTATCATATCCCCTTACATATCATTCATATATACCGTGATCAATACTACACCCTGGTAGAATAATAACTTTATATATAAGCCCGACGTATCCTACCTCTTACTCATATTTCACACTATAGTGCAATCCACATCCTTAGCCGGCAAGACAAGGCAGAAGCGTCAACAAACCCGCCACCACTTTAATCTCCAACCACAATGAGCCGAACTCTTTCACGCAGCGGAGCCATCCATGTGTCAGCTATCAATCATTCACATCGCAAATCGCTCACGCTGTTATTCACAAATCTCCTCGCCTCGGAGTCGCACTCTGCCCCGGCACCCTCTATCCATCAACCGCTTAAAAAGTATATCCAATGTCGCGTAACAAACTGTGGAGATAATCACTCACCCGCTACCTGTTCCGACTCGTCACCGAGTTGCGCGCCACCGCGAACCCGTCAGCAATAGGGGGAGACTATCCAAAGTAACAGGATCAGAACACTGACTTGAGCACGCACTCCCACCAGACCTCCAGGTAGCGGTAAAAAACGATATTCTTGTATGCACAAAAACATATAACGGATACTATGTCTGTATGCCAACAAAGAATAAGTTTTTACCGCTTATCCTGCTCGCAGTCTGTGCGAAGTTCGTCGCCAAGCAGTTAGGTCCCTTGCTATATCACCGATGCATATCCAACCCTAAGATAATACATCATTTACTTCATATACAGTGATCATAATCCCCTCCTTTATATATTCTATCTATATAGTGAAACAATATCCCTTCAATATGATATAATCACTACGTGATTCATAGTCCCCCCTATCACACTTCTACTACTATAGTTGATCAACTCCCCTTTAATACTATTTGCTACATATGCGATTCATATCCCTTATATACAATATATTATATTAGTAGAGTGATCTTATCCCTCCATCAGTATATTTCTAATATAGTGATCATATCCCCCTACTATACTATTCCTAAATACCATATCTAAGATATGCATTGCTAACACCCTATATCATTTACACCATATAGCTAATCATACACTTCCCCTCCTCTATACCATATTATATCACATAGGATACATACCCTTATCACTATTCTCATATATAATGTCGATTCTTCATTCCCACTGCTTATCACTATTTCTACTAATAACCCGTGATCGTATACCCCTTATCATATTTTACAATATACTTTCAGCTCAATGTATCCCCCTTATATATATCATATATAGTACCTCATCATCCCCCGCTTACACTATCTTCATACCTATAAGATCGTATCATATCCCCCTTCATAGTCATTCACTATAATGTGATCTAAAATCCCTTCCATATATTGATTACTATATAGTATCTTATCCCCAACTAGTATTTATGATAATATGTGATATACTCTTCCCTTCATACTATTCCTAATACACATATCAATGATCATATCCCCTCTATATATTACATCTTAGTGATAAATATTCCCTCAATAATTGCATACTTATAAGTGGATTCCATATTCCCTCCTATATCACTTAGACAATTACGCCATCCTTCCCTGCATCTGGCAGCAAGTGTTCAGTTCGTAAGCCATATGTGACTGATTTTTGTTCGATAGGCCTGCTGTGGCTTGTATGCCATAGGACTATAAATCGACAATCCCCAGCTGCTCCCGTTGGCTCATGAGCCACAAGAACAAATATAAAAATGCCCATCGCGAGCCGAAGGAGGAGAATAGACATCCTGTCATCGCCCAAATATCTGCAAACCGCCCCATCAACACACCCACAACCACACCCCACCACCCCTCCTCGCTGACCACAGATCTACAGCGCAAGACCTTGCGAAAAAACGCCTTAACAGCACCCCAGCAAACACAGGTCTCACCTCCACTAGAGTCACATCCTGCCACACATCCACGCCACCCACCACTAAGCGGACACACTGCATGTAGGACACGACTGCCAACGAACCATCAGACACACCCCGCGCTCACCCCCTGCAACCTCCTGATCAGCGCCGACCTCCAACGAAAACTGAGCACACAACAGCTTTCCAAATTAACCTCTACAAGCTGCCCCTAACCCCTGCCCAGACAGTAAGAGGATGCCAAGCAGATAAATTAGAAGCAACTGCTGGTGGTGGGGGGGGCAATAAGAAATGAATGGAACAGATGAAAGAATATGTAGAAGACAATAGCGTAGAGGAGAAATAGAAGCCCACAGCAGGCAATGTAATACGGGAGCACAAGTGGGGGGGGGGAGAAGACCATGTTGAACAGGAGGACAGTGGGGGGGGGGGGAAGACCATTGTCATGAAAACGTGTGACGTATGAGCAACTAGCACACACATAGGGAAATACCACACTTGTAAGAAGGGTTTACACAGGAGTTTATTTCAGATATAAAACAAGCGGTAGATCAGGAACATGGAATTATCATGCGAAATCACATGTCAGAAATAAAGAGCTTCCCTTGAAGCAATCCACACACTCTCCAGGCAAATACAAAGTCAAGGAGTTCAAAGGGGTAAGGAGCAAAGTGCCTTTGGGTAAATCCACAGAATAACCATACCTCAAGGGGATCCAGGAATAAACAATCCTCTGGGAGGTAGGGAAATCCAAACTGTTGGAGGGAGTCTTCCTGCCTCAGCTAGGATCAATTCCAAGGAACTGCCCTGCCACAGCCAGGTTACACCCCAGAGGAACAAAACCTACTCTCCACCCCTCCCCTCTGGTATTTTTCCCCACCCCCTAGGGTTGATTGGCTGGGAGGCCGGCTTTGCTTCTGGTTAACCCCACCCAAGCAGGTCTGATTGGCAGGGGCCCTACTGCATCATTAGGGGAGGGGGAAATACCTTGGAGGGCTTTGTCCAGCTCTTCTGGAGGGCAATCCTGGGAGCTCCTTTGTTTAAACCTTTTTGGCGGGAAAGTAGAGCAAAGAAGATACACTATCTTGGATTAGATGTGTACTAGTCAATTAGCTATGGATAAAATGGGGCCAGTAGAAGGGGGTTTTGGTCACACTCAGGATTTGTCACAACCATGTTGAACAGGACAGTGGGGGGGAGACCATGTTGAAGAGGACGACGAGGGGGGGAGAAGATCATGTTGAAGAGGAGGACAGTGGGGGGGGGGGAGAAGACCATTTTGAACAGGACAGTGGGGGGGAGACCATGTTGAATAAAACAACAGCAGGGGGAGAAGACCATTTGGAAGACGAGAGCAGAATAGGGGAATAAATGGTGAATAAGATATGAATAGCATAGGGGGAAGAAGTCCATGTAGAAGAAGGTGATGGTGTAGGCAGATCAAGCATGTAGAAGAAGACAGCAGATGGGGCTTCAAAACAGAATAATTGCTCAGCACAGAGCTGATTGGAGGCATGCCATGAATTAAAAGTCTTATGTGGGGGGCGGAGGAGCAACAGAGTGGACAAGGGGAGACAGTTGGGTCAGGAAAAAAATTGCTCTTTCACTTGTTTAACTCCACCACAACTATGATAGCTAAATACTGGAAGCCAGGGGGCCCCATACAGCTAGAACAAATCATTGCATCTGATTGACATCAGAGCAGCAACTGAGCCTGGAAAACACTCATGGCGGCCCGCTAATCTGCAACAAAGAAAACATCAAAGTCCTCTGAAGAAATACTGGAGACCATGGAACTGAATTACATCAAAGGAGCCAAACCACAGAACTAGAGGATACAACCTTAATGAAATGAATCCACTTTAGCTATTGACAATGACATTACTATAAAGTGACACTAAATGCAGCTGGATAGGTTAGGAAATATTACGGTTATAAATCTTCACACTTTTCTCATTAAGATCGTTGATGGCGCTCCTATATCATTTTCATTATGTTAGCTATTACAACAGATGTTCTCTTCCTTACCGACCCCTTTACTAAAACTGATTCCTTACAGTCTTCGTGCACGCTTACTTATTCCCTAATGCGTTGTAAAAGGTTCCACAATGTGTTGATACTAATACTGCGTATCTGTTTCATCACTGATTCGCCTCTAGTATGAAAGAGAAGCAATTAAACAAAAAAGAATCACAACAACGTGCTAGAACAGCACTTGACAACTCGCGGCGTGTTCCCGAGCGTTACCCCACCATAAACAACTGCCAATTACATCGCCAACAGCTCGCGGTCCGCAACAACATTCCCCGCATGCAGCGGCAAAATGACCCACATGTCCTGGTCTCAAGCATCACTTGCTTAATCACCTAAACGACTTTACGCCGAACTCAAAAACCAGTATTGTCCTGGTTTGCATCCAACAACATGGCAACACCCCAACCACGGACCTCTTGAACGTGCGTGATCAACCGCTCTATGTGCCTATACCGTATTTATCTATCAGCGACGCACATCAGAGGCTGTGCGTGAACGTTGCGGCTGATGGTCGAACCCGCCGACGCCAGCTTCCCCTCCTGTTGCACACTCGCAGTCTACCGTCGTCTCAGAGACCATGCAGTGATCAATCTCCGACAGATCCTGTGCTAATCACTCCGGATAGTCACCCTCAACTAGACTAGAGCCAGCACCCCACACTACTACAGAAAAGATTTATTCATTAAAATGAAACATGTAAAGAACAGCTACTCAGGAACCTTCTGTACATTTGGATGGAGTGGCTGAACTGGTGTCACCAGAAAAACCCACATGCCCTGGATCAGAAATTCTTTGCAGCAACCTGACGTAGCTTCTGTCCCATCAACTCTTTCTACCCAACCACCCTCCCTCATTTCTTGCCTGTGCCACTTTGAAGCTTCCCTTGGGGTTCTTTGCCCTTCCCATCCTCCTTCCTCATCCTCTCAGGGGTTGCCACCTTGGGGTAGCTCTCAAGTCGTGGCTTCTTGGCAGGGGGGGTGCCTTTTGTCTTCTGCTTTTCATCTCCAATTAGTTCCTTCTTTGCTGGGATGACATTTCTGGCCTTCTGCTTTTCTTCTTCTTCTGATTCCTTCTTTGTGGTGGTGGCACCTTTGCCAATCAGTTTCTCTTCACCAAGCAGCTCAAAATTCGTGGGTGCAGCCACTTTGACATTCTGCTTCTCCTCTCCATTAGACTCCTTTTTAGCAGTAGTAGCACCCTTCTGCTTCTCCTCCCCTAGCATATGCTTTTTAGCACCCTTGGGCTTCTGCTTCTCCTCCCTTAGCATATCCTTTTTAGCACCCTTGGCCTTCTGCTTCTCCTCCCCTAGTATATTCTTTTTAGCACCCTTGGCCTTCTGCTTCTCCTCTAGCATAAACTTTTTAGCACCCTTGGCCTTCTGCTTCTCCTCCCCTAGCATATTCTTTTTAGCACCCTTGGCCTTCTGCTTCTCCTCCCCTAGCATATCCTTTTTAGCACTTTTGGCCTTCTGCTTTTCTTCACTTAGCAGCTCTTTCTTTGCGGGGGCAGCACATTTAGCTTTTGGTTTTCCATCACTGGTGTTTGCTCTTTCTGGAAACTCCCGTTGGCCCTTTTTTATCTGCTCCTGTTTGTTACCTTTCTTTTCATTGTCTTGTTCATTTGGCTTCTTCTCCTCTTCCACACTACTCCCTTCTCCTTTCTCTTGACCACCTTCAGTCAGCTTTTTCTTAAGTGTTCCTTTCTCTGCTTTTGTTGCCTTAACTTTGAGCTTCTCTTCCTTGCTCCCCTCTGCTGCTTTTGACTTGAGCTTGGCCTCACCTAGCACTTTGCTTTTCATGATCTTTTTTATTTTTTGCTCTTTGTTCTCAACCTTGATTATTTTTTTCTCAGCTTCTTCTGAGGAGACTGTGCTGGAGACTTCTACATCTTCCTTGATCTTCTTCCTTTTCTGGACCTTCAGAACCTTTCCTTTATTCACACCTTGGCAGATTTTCAGGTGCCGGAAAAGCCAGGTCTGGAGAAGGAAGTACTTTTTGCAGTGGATACAGGAAAAGAGACCTTTCTTACCATGGGCAAGCTTGTGACGTTCCAAGGTCTTACGCCGAGCGAAGCTGACTCCACACTTTGCACAAGAGAATGGCTTTTCCCCTTTATGCTTCTGCTGATGCCGCTCTAAGTTTGCCTTGTAAATAAAGCTTCTGTTACATATGGGGCAAGGGTATGATGTCTGCACTGTGTGCACCCTGCTATGCACTGCAAGCCTGCCCTTGTTGGTGAAGACTCGGTTGCAGTCCTTGCACTGGACAGGAAGCTCTACGGGTAGAATGCATTCATGGGCCTCCAGGTCACTGTTTTGTTTGAATTCTTTAAGGCAGACAGAACATTCATACGAGGTGACCAGGAGGGGTGGTTGGTTGGTGTGTGTATAGCGATGGGCCAGAAGACTAGATTTCTGCCTGAAACTCCTTTGACACACTGAACAGACATGAGGACGTACCCCCGTGTGCACACGCTTGTGGATAGTCAGATGGTTGATTTTGGCAAAGCACTTGTCACAGTCGGAGCACACATAAGGGCGATCCCCCGTATGAGTCTGCATGTGATTATCCAGTAAATGTTTATAAGGAAAGTTCTGCCCACACTCGGAGCACTGGAAACTTGATATTTCAGATGAATTTGGCTCCTCCTTTATGGACATGGTGGGTAAGATTTGGTAGGTCGGCACCTCATCAGATTTACCATCTCCACTAAAATTATTTTTAGTTGTTTCTATGGGGTGTAGCCCATCATCACTCACTGCAACAGATGTCCCCTCTGATTTAATAGCAGGTGAATTTACTGTTGAGAGCATTCTGTGTGCTGTTGGTTTTCCAGGTGGTCGTCCCCTTTTTTTGGGTGTGGGTGGAGAAAGGTCTTCAATACTCTTTAGCTTCTTCTTGCGTTTCTCCAGTTGCATTGAGTTCAGTTTCCTCTTCTTGGAGTGACCCTGTGGCCCTTTTAAAAGCTTAAATTTCTTCTTTTTAAATGCTTCACTGAGTTTGGCCTGGATGGGAGCTTTGAGTTTTGCCAGAATTTTGGACTGCTTTCCGTGGGGCAAAGAGCTCAGGACTTCAGCTTTATGAGCTTTAGGTAACTCAGGCAGATTCGGTTCAAGTATGGTTTTGGACAGAACTCTCCGCTCTCTACCCTTCATCCGGCACAAACGACATTTCTTGGAGGGTCGTCCAGCTCTGCGCTTATAGCGGAACAGGCAGCCGCAAGACGCACATAGTGTCCCTGTATGCGAGACGGAGTGGAGCCGAAGGTATCGAGGCAGCCGGAAGGCCTTGCTGCACACATCACACACGTGTGGCTTAAGAAGCAAGTCTTCAGATCTCTTGTCTGTACCTCTGCCTGAAACGCTTTGCTCACCAATAGATTCTTCCCAGTTAGTGGACATTAACTCTGCATTTCCATCCAAGGGTGGAATCTGGCTTTTCTTCTCAAGATGAGGCTCATCATGACACTCTCTCACAGGAGCCATAGACTTGCGGCCATATTTTCTTTGCTTCAGGGGGATTTTTTTGTCGCCAGGTCTCTGGAAGGGCACATCCCCCTTTCTGACACGCTTAATGATCTTTTTGGGACCCAAAGTGTGAATATGAAGGTTCTGTTCTGAGGCAGATCCTGTGAGCTGTGATGCATCCAATGCTGTACTCTTAGTATGTTCTCGGCAGATCTTGCATTGCTTCAGGGTCTGCTTCCCTCCCCGTCGGACAATTAAATAGCACTTGCAGGGCTGGGTCTGTGTCATGGAATGTTCCTTCATGTGCTTCACTATGAACATACACTGGAGGAATGACACACCGCACTGCAAGCACTTGTACACTTTGGGGACAGTGGCAGGAATAACATCACCCTTGGCTGGTTGCCTCCCTCTCTTCTTCCGAACCTCTGAACATTCTATACTGGGTTCCATGCCAAGGGAACCATCAGCTGATTTAGCTCTTTGCTTTATGCATGGACGCTTAGGCTGTGTTAATTCTATCGCTGAATTGGCACCCAACACGTCCTCTGTATTGGGGGCACAGGAAAGGGTGAGGTCTGCTTCCTCATTAAGTTCTGTTGAGAACCCTGTGCCAGAAGTTACCATGTCCTCCTCCTCTGAATAGTGTGAGGAAAGGAGACGTTTCTCTTGCCTTTTCACAATGGTGTTTTGAATGCACTGCTGACACTTTCTGGCTAGCCGTTTCATTTTATACTTGTGTGGCATGGGGGAGCCACAAGTAATGCACAGGTGCGATGAATGACATTTCACGTGGCCCGCAAGAAGTACAGGAAGCCTGAAGGTTTTGTCACACTTTGGGCAGTTGTACATCTTATTGACTTTTGCATCAGGTTCCTCTGGCTCCAAACTGGGAGGTTCTGTGATAGAATCCAGATCTCGTTTCACATCAGCAGGAATCATCTCAATGCGTTTGCTCTCCATCACAGTCATGGAGCTCTTGGAGAAATTAGAACAAACATGTGAAGGAGACTTGTTTCCATTCACGTGCTGCCCACATGTCAAACAGGGGACTGTCCCTTCCAGCTCCACTTCATTAGTAACAGAGGGGCTAAGTGCAACATCTGCCTTATTTTCCTCTTTCCTCTCTGTTGGGGCACTTTTACAGAGACTCCTCTTAGCTACACAGTTCAATTCTGTTTCATTATGATGAGAAGATGGGATAAATGCTGCTAAAGGGCCAATGTGTGTGTTTGTCCCCTTCTCGGTTTCATGTGCGACTCCCTTCTCTTGTAAAGAGGCCTCCATAGAGGAGACCCACCTGGAGATATCTTCCTTGCATTCAGCTCTCTCAGGTTGTGGCCCTGTTAATGTGGAGTCCATAATGTCATGGGGATGTAAGTCTCCCATAGCCTGGGGTTCCCCATCCTTTGATAAAATGAGTGCAGTTTCAGCAGTACCACTCTCTGCAAATTTCTCAACATTTCCTGAAATGCCTTCTTGTAAATCAGGTCTTTTATCTAACAAGTGCTGTTCCTGCTCACCATGCTGAGCATTGTTCTTTTCTCCTATAGGTGGTGCATCATGAATGCCAGCAACAATGTGACTTTCATCACACTGACCATCACCAAACTCTCTTGCCATCTCCACTGTTATTGGCGAGCACAGAACTGGGGTGTCTTTTAGAGTTCTTCTTAGGTCACTGTAGTCATGATCTACAATGGCTGGGTCCAAGCTTTCTGCATGAGTCCTGTCAGGTTCTTGAGATCTTAGGTCTTGGCCATGTCTGTAAGTGGCTGACACTTGGTCGTCCTTGTCCTGACTTTCTGGAACTGTTGGCTCCTGGTCACACAGAGAGGCAGCAGAGTTTGTATGGATCAGTTTATAATCATCTTTCTTTGTGGGTGGGGCCTGATCGTTCTCGGCAGCTTCCATCTCGGAGGCATCTCCAGCACCAGTCTCTGGGTGAGGCTTTGGAAAGCTCCCATCTTCTGCTTTATTGTAAACCATGACTGGTTGTGCATTTCTCTCACAGTGCAAGTCTTGTCCGTGCTGATGACCGACGCCAACATTTGCTGAAGTGGTCTCAGTGCCACGGCTGCAATTGGTGCCTTGGACAGTAGCTGCAGAGTGTGCATCTTGCACAAGAGACAGTTTCAGGTCTATGGCTGTCTCATGGGAAGGGAGTTGTTTGATATTAACTGGTACAAGGCTCACACCTTTTACCCCAGACTGTGTGCTCTGGCCCAGCACAATTTTGTGGTCCCCATTGCCCACGTCTGACTGGGAATCTAGTTCTGATGTCATCGCTATGTCAGTCCGGAGAGTGGAGATGCCAACAGAACATGCGTCTATCTCACCAACCTGCTCTGAATGGTCAGTGGGAGCCGCCCTCTGTTGGTATTCTGGTAACCCCCCAGCCTGGGCAGTGCCTGGCACTCTCACATCCTCTGCTTGCAACACACTGGTAACTTCAGCTAATAAGCTGCCTTTCTGTTTTTGCTCATAGGGTACAAGAAAGTTATGAGTCTCTTCCAGAGAATCCATTTCTGGGACAGAATCGGTCTGCTCTGTGCTGTTGGTACCAGGACCATCATGCCCCTTGGAAGGGAGTACAGACTGGGAATAGGTAGGTGGTGAGGATACAGTGATGCCATCCAGAGGACTGTCCAGTTCTGTACTGACCTGATAAGTTATAACGTGGGGTACACTTATTGGTTCTGTCCCTTTAGAGAGTGGATCATCTAGCGTCTCTATTGGTTCATCTAGCGTCTCTATTGGATCATCTAGCGTCTCTATTGGATCATCTAGCGCTTCTATTGGATCATCTAGCGTCTCTATTGGATCATCTAGTGTCTCTATTGGATCATCTAGTGTCTCTATTGGTAGCTCTGGGTCACCGCTGGTCAGCCTCTCTGACTCATTGTGCATGGGGGTCTCTGAGGTGGTTATATAGGGGGCAGCACTGCACACAACCGCCCCTGGGGAGAAGTCGGATTCCATTTTACCAACATCTGTTTCTATAGGACAAACAGTTGGGGTGTCAGTGTGGGGCACAAGCTGAGGGGGCATATGTGACTGGAGATTGTTTGAGGTGAGTGTTTCTCCATCGTTCTTTTCTTGCTGGGTTCTGTCAGTTCTTTGCTCACAGGGAGTTGAGTCCACAGATGAGGGCACATGAGTGGCAGGGTTTTGTTTGGGCCCATTCATTGTGTAGGTGCTGAACACTTCCGTTAGCAGTTCTATTGAGTTCCCAAACGCATCCATCAAGTGGACCGTGGTGTCGGAGAATCTGGAAACCCGCAACTCAATGGGACTTCTTTTCTCCGCTGAATCCTTCCTCTGGGCACAGGGCTGGGCCTGGCTCCTGCTAAGTCGGGTGACACATTCTATGGGGGCGGGGCTCTGCTGGCTTCCATGCCCCTTTCTGAACTGCACCAGGGAGTTGAGTAAGAGCTCAGGTTTGCTTGGGATGGGCTGGACATTTACACAGTCAGAGGTTAAAGGGGCAACAGTCCGACAGCTCCTTGTGGATATGACCCGTGAGGCACCTGGTTTGACTGCAGTTAATTGGTGGGAAGTGGCCCCTCCCTCGTGACTCCTCTCGTGCACCTGCAGGAAGATCTGGTGGTGGAAGCCCCTCCCACAGTAGGAGCACATGAAAGGCTTCTTGGCCACGTGGCTCTGTCGGTGGGAGCTGAGCTGTACTTTACTACTGAAGGTCTCACTGCACTCCATGCACAAGTACTGCCCTGTGTCACTCGCACTCCCCAGGGCCACGTCAGGATCTTGATTTGTGGCTGAGGAGAGTCTCTGGCGGGTGGTAACACATCCATCAAGTGCCGTGGTGCTTCTCTCTTTCCCCTGCATCTTGCTCCGCCCCCAGATACCTGCAGGGTACAAACCATATGTTATTCCAGCACTGGCACACACAGACATATGCAGACACAAAGAACACGCAGACACAAAGAACACACAGATATATATATATATATATATATATATATATATATATATAATATATATATATATATATATGCGCAGAAACACACAGACGCGCGCACACACACACAGACAGCGAAACTGTGCCAGAGGGGTCGGGCCTTACAGGAGACACTAGGGGCACAAAGCCTAAATTAAGGAGCGAATGTGCTGGAGGCAGGACTGGGCCAAGTGCTTCCCGCCAATAGGAACTGGGAGAGTCACTTTTATAATTAGGGGGGTGATATCCTTAAAGGGATTCTGTCATGGTTTTTATGATGTAGTTTTTATTTCTATATTACACTGCAAATAATTCCCCCTACAATATAACATTTCATTCCTGAAGCAGCAAGTGTATTTAGTTGTAATATTGGTGTGTAGGTGCATCTCAGGTCATTTTACCTGGTCATGTGATTTCAGAAAGAGCCAGCACTTTAGGATGGAACTGCTTTCTGGCAGGCTGTTGTTTCTCCTACTCAATGTAACTGAATGTGTCTCAGTGGGACCTGGATTTTACTATTGAGTGTTGTTCTTAGATCTACCAGGCAGCTGTTATCTTGTGTTAGGGAGCTGCTATCTGGTTACCTTCCCATTGTTCTGTTGTTAGGCTGCTGGGGGGGTGATATCAGTCCAACTTGCAGTACAGCAGTAAAGAGTGACTGAAATTTATCAGAGCACAAGTCACATGACTGGGGGCAGCTGGGAAACTGACAATATGTCTAGCCCCATGTCAGATTTCAAAATTAAATATAAAAAAATCTTTTGTTTGTGGCTATTTCAACATATGTTGTGATTGGACACTGTGTCTCAGCCTATGAGGCAGGAGATGTGCAGAAATGAGCCCAGTCCATGCCCCCAGAGCCATGTGGCAGCTCATTGGCCATTGTGTGGGGGCCCCACAGCCTTGTACCTGCCAGTCTATAATGAAAGCAGAGTCCATAGGGGTGGGGTATCATACAGAGGTACAGCACCACCCCATGGGCAGAAAGATTCAGGTCTCTCCCTGGAACAGGAGAACAGCAAATCTCCCACAATGCACGTGGGCTCACTCTTCTCCTATCTTGCTGACTGCTGTGCATCTGACTGTCACATTGCAGCTGCCACCTCTTGTCTGGGCACCATCCAGTGCAGTCTGCAGCATGCACTGTAACTGATCATTTATAGTGAGCTGCCCACACTGCCCTACACCATTACCTACACTCTGATGCTTGTAATTGTGTAATGATACACAATACTGCTTGCTGCAGGCTGCACTGCTTTCTGAGCACCCCTGTACAATGCAGTTTCCCTATGAATGCACAACATGGGGGCACTACAGAAATAACGGGTAATAATGAGCCTGTGTGGGTGCAGGGCTGATTAGTGATTGGATAGATGGGCAGTGAATGGGGTACATGTCTGTGTCTGGAGCAACTGCAAGTCTCTGCACCCCCAGGTGTTAAATTATGTGAGATAAAATGATACTAGGGATGTGGCCCCCTCAGAGCAGAACAGCTCCTCCTATGCACAAGGTACCCCTTCTGCAGCCTTAACTTCTCCTTTAACCCGGCAGAAAAGCATGCACAGTTGATCTGGTTGCTATAGAAACGGCTGTATTGGAAGGTGTAGCCAATTGGGGGGGGGGGTAGAATAGGCAATTTACTGGGAATAAAGAGGAATGGGGAGACTCACCCTCACACAAGATCAGACCACTCCCAGCTGCAAGTCAGGATGTGTCACTAGCTGTTCAGACTCAGGAACTGTGGGAAATAAGAGACAGGCAATGAGAATTAATACAGTGCAGAGCATCCCCCTCACACCATTAACCCTGCCCCAGCGGAGCTGACGATCTAACACATTGACTGATCAGACCACAACCTGCAGACAGTTGTAACTGCCAGTTGTGTTTCTGGGGGGGAAGAGTCACTCGCTGCACCGGAACATTTCCCATTTATAAACTGGAATAATTGTCTGTTACCAGTTACAGGAAAGAAATAAGGGGGAAAACGAGAGAAACAAGTGGAAAAACGAGAGGAAAGACAAGAGGGAGGGGTGCCAATTGCGTTGCTGTGGGGGTGAGTTTGGGCCTAGTGGGGCCCCAGTAAGGCGGAGCCATTAAAGTCCCAGGCCCCAGTGAGGAGTAACAGAGCCGGGTGTAGATGTGCTGAGAGCAAGTTGTAGCGAATATCAGTAGACTCCCCCGAGTGTACACATATATATATATATATATACAAACATAAATACACACATATATATACAAACATACATACATAAATACACACACATATATATATACATACATACATAAATACACACACATATACACATACATAAATACACACACATATACACATACATACATACATACATAAATACACACACATATACACATACATACACACACACACATACACATACATAAATACACACACACACATATATATATATATATACACATAGATATAGACAGTGTACACATATATATATATATATATACACAAACATACATACATACATACATACATAAATACACACATATTATATATATATATATATATATATATATATATATATATATATATATATATATATATATATATAGACACACACATACATACATACACACACATATATTATATATACATAGATATAGACAGTGCACACACACACTAACACATACATACATACATAAATAAATACATATATATATATATATAGACACACACATACATACATATATACATACACACATATATATATACATACATACATAAATACACACACATATATATATATATATATATATATATATATACATAGATATAGACAGTGCACACGCACACACACCTGTATTTTCTGCTCAGTGAGGAGACTCAGAAGGGGGAGAAAAGAGCAAATCGCACGCGATGAGGAAAAGACACTCACCCCAATAATATCCCGGAAATGCGCCAGCGCCACTCTCTGTCTCTCTAACCCGGAAGTGCCAAGCTGTCCCCGCGCGCCGCGCTGTATTGTGGGACATGGGGGAGAGCCTCTTACAGTCGGGGCAAATGATGTAGGCGGGAAGAGAAAATGCAGGACAGGGTGGAGCCAAATGTGGTTTCCCTCCTCAGCCTCCCATCTGTTCGTATCTCTATCTCCGGGACGACTGCTCCCAAGCCCCTCCCCCACAGGATAGTGGGCGTTCTACCACTTGGCGCCTCAGCCCACTTCCGCACTGGCTGCTGTCACGTGGCAGGCACTCACTAGCTATTGGGGGGTCACGTGTCGGGCAAGCTCACTGGCTAGTTGTGGGCTGCGGTCACATGATCAGTAGCTATTAGCGAAGCAGGAGCGCCTGTAGCTATAACGGGATAGAGTGTAGTGTAATGGGGAGGAATAGAGAGTAACGAATGCAGCGCGTGGAGAGGCGGGAGAGGGACACATTCAGCTCAGTGATTGGCTCTCTGTGAGGAGAAGCGTCGCTCTTGTAATGAAGTGTCAGACTCGTGTGTTGTCTCCCGCCGTCACATCTTCTATTTGCCCGGCCCTCACTTATCTGCCCGGGTTATGAGCTGTGAGTGTGGAGGAGAGAGGGGAAGTACAAGAGAATGTGACACTCCAGTCTCTCGGGATCACTGAGTCCAACACACCAGTCTCATTACTAGAGACACTCTTCTCCTCACACTGTCCTACATTGCTTTCCGTACCTCTGAGAGTATTCACTGTACCCACGAGATAACAGAGAAGTACTACTATAGTTTATAGCAGTGATCCCCAACCAGTAGCTCGTGAGCAACATGTTGCTCACCAACCCTTTGGATGTTGCTCCCAGTGGCCTCAAAGCAAGTGTTTATTTTTGACTTTTGGTTTTGGAGGCAAGTTTTAGTTGCATAAAAACCAGGTGTACTGTGAAACAGAGCCTCCTGTAGGCTGCCAATCCACATAGGGGCTACCAATAGCCAATCACAGCCCATAACTGCAACTTTCAGGAGTTTTTTTACATGCTTGTGTTGCTCTCCAGCTTATTTTAAATTTGAATGTGGCTCTCGGGTAAAAAAGGTTGGGGATCCCTGGTTTATAGAAACAAGCTGCTGTGTAGCCATGGGGGCAGCCATTCAAGCACAGGATACACAGTAGAGAACAGATAAGTACTACTATAGTTTATATAAACAAGCTGCTGTGTAGCCATGGGGGCAGCCATTCAAGCACAGGATACACAGTAGATAACAGATAAGTACTACTATAGTTTATATAAACAAGCTGCTGTGTAGCCATGGGGGCAGCCATTCAAGCACAGGATACACAGTAGATAACAGATAAGTACTACTATAGTTTATATAAACAAGCTGCTGTGTAGCCATGGGGGCAGCCATTCAAGCACAGGATACACAGTAGATAACAGATAAGTACTACTATAGTTTATAGAAACAAGGCAATGAGATTAGAGGAGGGAAAGGGGTGTTACAGGGAGAGCTGGGAAGTGAATCAGTGGTACAGGCTGATACATTAGATAGGTACAAGGAAGGGTCGGATGCTTTATTCACCAGTAGCTCCTCCCAGCAGACAGGAGGGAGCCAATGAGATTAGAGGAGGGAAAGGGGTGTTACAGGGAGAGCTGGGAAGTGAATCAGTGGTACAGGCTGATACATTAGATAGGTACAAGGAAGGGTCGGATGCTTTATTCACCAGTAGCTCCTCCCAGCAGACAGGAGGGAGCCAATGAGATTAGAGGAGGGAAAGGGGTGTTACAGGGAGAGCTGGGAAGTGAATCAGTGGTACAGGCTGATACATTAGATAGGAACAAGGAAGGGTCGGATGCTTTATTCACCAGTAGCTCCTCCCAGCAGACAGGAGGGAGCCAATGAGATTAGAGGAGGGAAAGGGGTGTTGCAGGGAGAGCTGGGAAGTGAATCAGTGGTACAGGCTGATACATTAGACAGGTACAAGGAAGGGTCAGATGCTCTATTCACCAGTAGCTCCTCCCAGCAGACAGGAGGGAGCCAATGAGATTAGAGGAGGGAAAGGGGTGTTACAGGGAGAGCTGGGAAGTGAATCAGTGGTACAGGCTGATACATTAGATAGGTACAAGGAAGGGTCGGATGCTTTATTCACCAGTAGCTCCTCCCAGCAGACAGGAGGGAGCCAATGAGATTAGAGGAGGGAAAGGGGTGTTACAGGGAGAGCTGGGAAGTGAATCAGTGGTACAGGCTGATACATTAGATAGGAACAAGGAAGGGTCGGATGCTTTATTCACCAGTAGCTCCTCCCAGCAGACAGGAGGGAGCCAATGAGATTAGAGGAGGGAAAGGGGTGTTACAGGGAGAGCTGGGAAGTGAATCAGTGGTACAGGCTGATACATTAGATAGGTACAAGGAAGGGTCGGATGCTTTATTCACCAGTAGCTCCTCCCAGCAGACAGGAGGGAGCCAATGAGATTAGAGGAGGGAAAGGGGTGTTGCAGGGAGAGCTGGGAAGTGAATCAGTGGTACAGGCTGATACATTAGACAGGTACAAGGAAGGGTCAGATGCTCTATTCACCAGTAGCTCCTCCCAGCAGACAGGAGGGAGCCAATGAGATTAGAGGAGGGAAAGGGGTGTTGCAGGGAGAGCTGGGAAGTGAATCAGTGGTACAGGCTGATACATTAGATAGGAACAAGGAAGGGTCGGATGCTTTATTCACCAGTAGCTCCTCCCAGCAGACAGGAGGGAGCCAATGAGATTAGAGGAGGGAAAGGGGTGTTACAGGGAGAGCTGGGAAGTGAATCAGTGGTACAGGCTGATACATTAGATAGGTACAAGGAAGGGTCGGATGCTTTATTCACCAGTAGCTCCTCCCAGCAGACAGGAGGGAGCCAATGAGATTAGAGGAGGGAAAGGGGTGTTGCAGGGAGAGCTGGGAAGTGAATCAGTGGTACAGGCTGATACATTAGACAGGTACAAGGAAGGGTCAGATGCTCTATTCACCAGTAGCTCCTCCCAGCAGACAGGAGGGAGCCAATGAGATTAGAGGAGGGAAAGGGGTGTTACAGGGAGAGCTGGGAAGTGAATCAGTGGTACAGGCTGATACATTAGATAGGTACAAGGAAGGGTCGGATGCTTTATTCACCAGTAGCTCCTCCCAGCAGACAGGAGGGAGCCAATGAGATTAGAGGAGGGAAAGGGGTGTTGCAGGGAGAGCTGGGAAGTGAATCAGTGGTACAGGCTGATACATTAGACAGGTACAAGGAAGGGTCAGATGCGCTATTCACCAGTAGCTCCTCCCAGCAGACAGGAGGGAGCCAATGAGATTAGAGGAGGGAAAGGGGTGTTGCAGGGAGAGCTGGGAAGTGAATCAGTGGTACAGGCTGATACATTAGATAGGTACAAGGAAGGGTCGGATGCTTTATTCACCAGTAGCTCCTCCCAGCAGACAGGAGGGAGCCAATGAGATTAGAGGAGGGAAAGGGGTGTTGCAGGGAGAGCTGGGAAGTGAATCAGTGGTACAGGCTGATACATTAGACAGGTACAAGGAAGGGTCAGATGCTCTATTCACCAGTAGCTCCTCCCAGCAGACAGGAGGGAGCCAATGAGATTAGAGGAGGGAAAGGGGTGTTGCAGGGAGAGCTGGGAAGTGAATCAGTGGTACAGGCTGATACATTAGATAGGAACAAGGAAGGGTCGGATGCTTTATTCACCAGTAGCTCCTCCCAGCAGACAGGAGGGAGCCAATGAGATTAGAGGAGGGAAAGGGGTGTTACAGGGAGAGCTGGGAAGTGAATCAGTGGTACAGGCTGATACATTAGATAGGTACAAGGAAGGGTCGGATGCTTTATTCACCAGTAGCTCCTCCCAGCAGACAGGAGGGAGCCAATGAGATTAGAGGAGGGAAAGGGGTGTTGCAGGGAGAGCTGGGAAGTGAATCAGTGGTACAGGCTGATACATTAGACAGGTACAAGGAAGGGTCAGATGCTCTATTCACCAGTAGCTCCTCCCAGCAGACAGGAGGGAGCCAATGAGATTAGAGGAGGGAAAGGGGTGTTACAGGGAGAGCTGGGAAGTGAATCAGTGGTACAGGCTGATACATTAGATAGGTACAAGGAAGGGTCGGATGCTTTATTCACCAGTAGCTCCTCCCAGCAGACAGGAGGGAGCCAATGAGATTAGAGGAGGGAAAGGGGTGTTGCAGGGAGAGCTGGGAAGTGAATCAGTGGTACAGGCTGATACATTAGACAGGTACAAGGAAGGGTCAGATGCGCTATTCACCAGTAGCTCCTCCCAGCAGACAGGAGGGAGCCAATGAGATTAGAGGAGGGAAAGGGGTGTTACAGGGAGAGCTGGGAAGTGAATCAGGGGTACAGGCTGATACATTAGATAGGTACAAGGAAGGGTCGGATGCTTTATTCACCAGTAGCTCCTCCCAGCAGACAGGAGGGAGCCAATGAGATTAGAGGAGGGAAAGGGGTGTTACAGGGAGAGCTGGGAAGTGAATCAGGGGTACAGGCTGATACATTAGATAGGTACAAGGAAGGGTCGGATGCTTTATTCACCAGTAGCTCCTCCCAGCAGACAGCAGGGAGCCAATGAGATTAGAGGAGGGAAAGGGGTGTTGCAGGGAGAGCTGGGAAGTGAATCAGTGGTACAGGCTGATACATTAGACAGGTACAAGGAAGGGTCGGATGCTCTATTCACCAGTAGCTCCTCCCAGCAGACAGGAGGGAGCCAATGAGATTAGAGGAGGGAAAGGGGTGTTACAGGGAGAGCTGGGAAGTGAATCAGGGGTACAGGCTGATACATTAGATAGGTACAAGGAAGGGTCGGATGCTTTATTCACCAGTAGCTCCTCCCAGCAGACAGGAGGGAGCCAATGAGATTAGAGGAGGGAAAGGGGTGTTACAGGGAGAGCTGGGAAGTGAATCAGTGGTACAGGCTGATACATTAGATAGGTACAAGGAAGGGTCGGATGCTTTATTCACCAGTAGCTCCTCCCAGCAGACAGGAGGGAGCCAATGAGATTAGAGGAGGGAAAGGGGTGTTGCAGGGAGAGCTGGGAAGTGAATCAGTGGTACAGGCTGATACATTAGACAGGTACAAGGAAGGGTCAGATGCGCTATTCACCAGTAGCTCCTCCCAGCAGACAGGAGGGAGCCAATGAGATTAGAGGAGGGAAAGGGGTGTTGCAGGGAGAGCTGGGAAGTGAATCAGTGGTACAGGCTGATACATTAGATAGGTACAAGGAAGGGTCGGATGCTTTATTCACCAGTAGCTCCTCCCAGCAGACAGGAGGGAGCCAATGAGATTAGAGGAGGGAAAGGGGTGTTGCAGGGAGAGCTGGGAAGTGAATCAGTGGTACAGGCTGATACATTAGACAGGTACAAGGAAGGGTCAGATGCTCTATTCACCAGTAGCTCCTCCCAGCAGACAGGAGGGAGCCAATGAGATTAGAGGAGGGAAAGGGGTGTTGCAGGGAGAGCTGGGAAGTGAATCAGTGGTACAGGCTGATACATTAGATAGGAACAAGGAAGGGTCGGATGCTTTATTCACCAGTAGCTCCTCCCAGCAGACAGGAGGGAGCCAATGAGATTAGAGGAGGGAAAGGGGTGTTACAGGGAGAGCTGGGAAGTGAATCAGTGGTACAGGCTGATACATTAGATAGGTACAAGGAAGGGTCGGATGCTTTATTCACCAGTAGCTCCTCCCAGCAGACAGGAGGGAGCCAATGAGATTAGAGGAGGGAAAGGGGTGTTGCAGGGAGAGCTGGGAAGTGAATCAGTGGTACAGGCTGATACATTAGACAGGTACAAGGAAGGGTCAGATGCTCTATTCACCAGTAGCTCCTCCCAGCAGACAGGAGGGAGCCAATGAGATTAGAGGAGGGAAAGGGGTGTTACAGGGAGAGCTGGGAAGTGAATCAGTGGTACAGGCTGATACATTAGATAGGTACAAGGAAGGGTCGGATGCTTTATTCACCAGTAGCTCCTCCCAGCAGACAGGAGGGAGCCAATGAGATTAGAGGAGGGAAAGGGGTGTTGCAGGGAGAGCTGGGAAGTGAATCAGTGGTACAGGCTGATACATTAGACAGGTACAAGGAAGGGTCAGATGCGCTATTCACCAGTAGCTCCTCCCAGCAGACAGGAGGGAGCCAATGAGATTAGAGGAGGGAAAGGGGTGTTACAGGGAGAGCTGGGAAGTGAATCAGGGGTACAGGCTGATACATTAGATAGGTACAAGGAAGGGTCGGATGCTTTATTCACCAGTAGCTCCTCCCAGCAGACAGGAGGGAGCCAATGAGATTAGAGGAGGGAAAGGGGTGTTACAGGGAGAGCTGGGAAGTGAATCAGGGGTACAGGCTGATACATTAGATAGGTACAAGGAAGGGTCGGATGCTTTATTCACCAGTAGCTCCTCCCAGCAGACAGCAGGGAGCCAATGAGATTAGAGGAGGGAAAGGGGTGTTGCAGGGAGAGCTGGGAAGTGAATCAGTGGTACAGGCTGATACATTAGACAGGTACAAGGAAGGGTCGGATGCTCTATTCACCAGTAGCTCCTCCCAGCAGACAGGAGGGAGCCAATGAGATTAGAGGAGGGAAAGGGGTGTTACAGGGAGAGCTGGGAAGTGAATCAGGGGTACAGGCTGATACATTAGATAGGTACAAGGAAGGGTCGGATGCTTTATTCACCAGTAGCTCCTCCCAGCAGACAGGAGGGAGCCAATGAGATTAGAGGAGGGAAAGGGGTGTTACAGGGAGAGCTGGGAAGTGAATCAGGGGTACAGGCTGATACATTAGATAGGTACAAGGAAGGGTCGGATGCTTTATTCACCAGTAGCTCCTCCCAGCAGACAGGAGGGAGCCAATGAGATTAGAGGAGGGAAAGGGGTGTTGCAGGGAGAGCTGGGAAGTGAATCAGTGGTACAGGCTGATACATTAGATAGGTACAAGGAAGGGTCGGATGCTCTATTCACCAGTAGCTCCTCCCAGCAGACAGGAGGGAGCCAATGAGATTAGAGGAGGGAAAGGGGTGTTACAGGGAGAGCTGGGAAGTGAATCAGGGGTACAGGCTGATACATTAGATAGGTACAAGGAAGGGTCGGATGCTTTATTCACCAGTAGCTCCTCCCAGCAGACAGGAGGGAGCCAATGAGATTAGAGGAGGGAAAGGGGTGTTACAGGGAGAGCTGGGAAGTGAATCAGGGGTACAGGCTGATACATTAGATAGGTACAAGGAAGGGTCGGATGCTTTATTCACCAGTAGCTCCTCCCAGCAGACAGGAGGGAGCCAATGAGATTAGAGGAGGGAAAGGGGTGTTGCAGGGAGAGCTGGGAAGTGAATCAGTGGTACAGGCTGATACATTAGATAGGTACAAGGAAGGGTCGGATGCTCTATTCACCAGTAGCTCCTCCCAGCAGACAGGAGGGAGCCAATGAGATTAGAGGAGGGAAAGGGGTGTTACAGGGAGAGCTGGGAAGTGGATCAGGGGTACAGGCTGATACATTAGATAGGTACAAGGAAGGGTCGGATAATTTATTCACCAGTAGCTCCTCCCAGCAGACAAGAGGGAGCCAATGAGATTAGAGGAGGGAAAGGGGTGTTACAGGGAGAGCTGGGAAGTGAATCAGGGGTACAGGCTGATACATTAGATAGGTACAAGGAAGGGTCGGATGCTTTATTCACCAGTAGCTCCTCCCAGCAGACAAGAGGGAGCCAATGAGATTAGAGGAGGGAAAGGGGTGTTACAGGGAGAGCTGGGAAGTGAATCAGGGGTACAGGCTGATACATTAGATAGGTACAAGGAAGGGTCGGATGCTTTATTCACCAGTAGCTCCTCCCAGCAGACAGGAGGGAGCCAATGAGATTAGAGGAGGGAAAGGGGTGTTACAGGGAGAGCTGGGAAGTGAATCAGGGGTACAGGCTGATACATTAGATAGGTACAAGGAAGGGTCGGATGCTTTATTCACCAGTAGCTCCTCCCAGCAGACAGGAGGGAGCCAATGAGATTAGAGGAGGGAAAGGGGTGTTACAGGGAGAGCTGGAAGTGAATCAGGGGTACTGGCTGATACATTAGATAGGTATAAGAAGGGGTTGGATGGTGTTTAGCAAGTGAGGGAATACAGGGTTATGGGAGATAGCTCATAGTACAAGTTGATCCAGGGACTAGTCCCATTGCCATTTTGGAGTCAGGAAGGAATTTTTCCCCCTCTGAGGCAAATTGGAGAGACTTCAGATGGGTTTTTTGCCTTCCTCTGGATCAACTGGCAGTTAGGTAGTTAATAAAAAGAAAAAAAAAGGTTGAACTCGATGGACATGTGTCTTTTTTCAACCTTACTTACTATGTTACTATGTATACACAATATAGAGAGATCCATGAGATTACCAAAAAAAGGTTAACAAAAGAGAAATGGATATCATGGAAAATAAAAAGTAAAAATGTATCAGGGACACTATGGATTATGGCAGAGACCAGGTATATACTTGGGCACAGAGAAGAAGAGAAATGAGATATACACAGGGAACCAGCTACACCCCCAAAGATCAATTCTGAAACGCCCCCAAAAAAGTTAATTTCTCAAGTATGGGGGGAGATGACCTTTCGGAAGGCTCTTTTGCTGGCTCTTCACAGGTTAACAGAACTGAAAAAGCCCAAAGAGTTTTTTTTAGGAACAGAGGAAATATCGGGAACAGAAAACAGACAATGGACACAGAAAAAACAAACAGATCATTCTGGAAGACCAGGAACTATACGGAAGACCAGGAACTCCCAAGAGAGAAGGATCGGGAAAGCTGTGCACTCAGGAAGAAAACGCCGAAAAAGTATTGAATCTTTCGTCAAAGAAACTGTCACCGATTCATTTGAAAGTACGAGCAAAAGGTTAATCATTTTCACTTAGTAGAAATTTTGATATTTTTGAAACTATGCTTGATGTTAACCAATTAACCAACAAGTAAATGTGAACCAGGGGTCCTCTAATTTGGGAGGTGTAGAAAGAGCTGCTTTAAAAGAACCACAGAATGATGATTCTATTGTAATAAAAAATGCAGATAAAGGTGGACTAGTGGTAGTTTTAATGTACAAAAATGAAGCACAAAGACAACTTCATGACAGACAAGCTTATCTACCATTAGATCCAAACAAAAACATTATTGGAGAAACTAGTGACATTGGTTGACTTAGCATATACAAAAGATTTGATCAATGACATAATATAGTGAATAAAGTACCCCCTTTTGTAAAATATAAGGATATTATAAGTTACCGAGGAGTTTCATGACCATATAAAAGTACGAGGCCGAAGGCTGAGTGTTTTTATACAGGTCATGGAACTCCAAGGTAACTTCTAATATCCTCATATTTTACAACTGGGGGTACTTTATTTATTATAATACACAAGTTTTAGTGAGTCATGTGACAGAAATGACATCAGAACTCACCGTTTATAACTGATGACATCAGAACTCACCGTTTATAAGGATATAATTTACAGGATATTCATGGCTTTTGTGTATTATAAAAGATTATCTTATACCAAAATTTCCAGTCACACCTACTTTTTATCATTTACCGAAAGTACATAAAGCTCAGAGACCAGCCATAGAGAGGCCAATTATTTCTGGAATAGGTTCATTAAATGAGCACTTGTCCGAATGGATAGATGCTCATCTACAAGCAGTAGTATTATGACTTGGCAGCTATGTAAGGGACACAACAGATACATTGAACCATATCGTGTGGTGTGAGGAGTGTAGTTGGGCCACATTGGACGTGACTTCGCTCTATTCCTCTATTCCACATGATACAGGAGTGGAAGCAATCAAATATCATTTGGATAACTATAGTGGTTATACAGAAGATCTAAAAGAAGTTTTACTCCTAGCTATTATTTTCTGTTCAACGAGCAACATTATGTGCAGCAGTGTGGGACTATATATCATATATAAATAAATGATGATGATGATGATGACAGCCGTGTCTGTACCTGGGTTGGTGGGAGGAACCCCACATTGCTGCAGAAACAAGTCAACATCTGAAGCTATATATTCGCTATATGGACGACATCTGAAGCTATATATTCGCTATATGGACGACATCTGAAGCTATATATTCGCTATATGGACGACATCTGAAGCTATATATTCGCTATATGGACGACATCTGAAGCTATATATTCGCTATATGGACAACATCTGAAGCTATATATTCGCTATATGGACGACATCTGAAGCTATATATTCGCTATATGGACGACATCTGAAGCTATTCCTATATGGACGCATCTGAGCTATATTCGCTATATGGACGACATCTGAAGCTATATATTCGCTATATGGACGACATCTGAAGCTATATATTCGCTATATGGACGACATCTGAAGCTATATATTCGCTATATGGACGACATCTGAAGCTATATATTCGCTATATGGACGACATCTGAAGCTATATATTCGCTATATGGACGACATCTGAAGCTATATATTCGCTATATGGACGACATCTGAAGCTATATATTCGCTATATGGACGACATCTGAAGCTATATATTCGCTATATGGACGACATCTGAAGCTATATATTCGCTATATGGACGACATCTGAAGCTATATATTCGCTATATGGACGACATCTGAAGCTATATATTCGCTATATGGACGACATCTGAAGCTATATATTCGCTATATGGACGACATCTGAAGCTATATATTCGCTATATGGACGACATCTGAAGCTAATCCTTGGAATCTATATATTCGCTATATGGACGACATCTGAAGCTATATATTCGCTATATGGACGACATCTGAAGCTATATATTCGCTATATGGACGACATCTGAAGCTATATATTCGCTATATGGACGACTTACTGTGCATCTGGACAGGGAAGGAACAGCAGTTTAGGGAATTTGTACAGAAAATCAACACGAATGATTTGAATCTACGCTTGACAGATGATTTCTCGAAAACGGAAATAGAATTTCTAGATGTAAAACTTAGTGCTAAATCAAATAAGCTAAATTCAAGGATCTATTGAAATCCCTGTAGTGGGAATACGCTGCTAAATGCACATTCCTGTCATCCAAGGAGCCAAATCGCTGGAATCCCCACAGGGCAGTATTTGCGCAGGGAGAGGAACAGTTCAACTATAGGAGAATATAAAACAGGAGCAGCTGACATGAAGAGCAGATTAAAGAGAGACGTTATAGCAGTGAAATTATCAATAAGGCAAATAGAAAAACTGAAACCACAGATAGAGAGACCCTCTTGTTCCCAAAGAATAAAAAACAAACGGTGGAGACAAAATATTTTTATCACAAGATACAGTAGGTAATACAAAAGTATAGTTAAGTGTAGGTAAGGTGATTAAGAAGTTTGTGCCGATCCTGTATGCGGATGGAGATTTCTTTGATACACTGGTCCCAGGGGTAAGTCATGTGCTGAGATGGGCTCATACTCTTATCCCCAAGTCTATAGAGAGAAACAAGATAAGAAACAAGGTGAATTCCTGACATTTATAGATGTTACAAGTGCGGACACAACCGCTGCATTACATGGAAGTACTTAAAGATCTCACAAGAAGTTTACTCCACACTGACTATTAGTACATATAACATCAAACAATATATCAACTGCTGTAGTAAAGGGATTGCTTACAATATGTAGGCTGTACTAGTAGATCACTTACGCATTAGAGAACATATTAATCAGGTCAATAATATCAAGCAATAAAACCAATGGCACTAGGCATTTTGCCGAGAGTAATGGAAAATATTAGAACAGATTATTAGAACAGATTATTAGAACAGATTATTAGAACAGATTAGAACAGGTGTCAGAGGAGGAGATTTTGTGACAAAATTGGGAAAAAGACAAGTACACTGGATATTCCACTTACAAACCAGGTTGCCACTTGGATTAGACTATAATTTTGATGTAACTTGTTATATTTAATGATATCTACTACTTTTCATGACTTTTTATACTTCGTATTTATATCTTTTTGTAATACCCCAAAACATGGATTATTTAGATGATATTGTGACAAAAACAACGCAGCCAATAGCCCTAAATATATATGAATATTATATGAATATTATATGTGACATATGTGACTGGTTTTATTGTGGGGAGGGTCAGAAAGTAAGTGATTTGCTAGAGATTGCCTGGGACTAAGTGCTACGTCAGCATGAAACGCGTTAGGCGCCATGAGGGGAATGTTTGAATTTAAATAACATGTAATAAAATGTATCATTCTAACTTACTAGCAGGCTTTGGGGACATTTTCCAAGTTCCATCGTTATAGCTGTGTTTGGCCACTAGAGGAGTGTGTCAGGCTACAAACAATTTGTATTGTAAAGTGATTTCATGTATAAAACACGTTGTAGAGGCACCTGATACATAACGTTATACACTGGAAGCAGCACTGCACTTTTTTTATTCCTTCCTTATTCCTTCAATGACAAATTCTATTTCTGCTTAGAATTCATTTGTTTTCTTCACCTCATTACGTACCAAGAGCCAATATTATGTACCTCTCCGTGCGTCTCTCTAATGTGCTGCTATCAGCTAAATACATTTTCATTTCACTCTCTCTATAAACTTTTCAAATTCATTTTCCCAATCCATAAAGTCTCCTTTTTTTTTTATTTACCCCAAAGAGACTTTAAGTACTGAGAGGCGGGCCCTTACTGGGAGGAGGGGCTTATATACTTCTCTAGCTTTGCCCTGTAATTCCTCCAATAGGCTTTGAGTACTGAGAGGCGGGCCCTTACTGGAGGAGGGGCTTATATACTTCTATAGCTTTGCCCTGTAATTCCTCCAATAGGCTTTGAGTACTGAGAGGCGGGCCCTTACTGGGAGGAGGGGCTTATATACTTCTCTAGCTTTGCCCTGTAATTCCTCCAATAGGCTTTGAGTACTGAGAGGCGGGCCCTTACTGGGAGGAGGGGCTTATATACTTCTCTAGCTTTGCCCTGTAATTCCTCCAATAGGCTTTGAGTACTGAGAGGCGGGCCCTTACTGGGGGAGGGGCTTATATACTTCTCTAGCTTTGCCCTGTAATTCCTCCAATAGGCGTTGAGTACTGAAAGGCGGGCCCTTACTGGTGGAGGGGCTTATATACTTCTCTAGCTTTGCCCTGTAATTCCTCCAATAGGCTTTGAGTACTGAGAGGCGGGCCCTTACTGGGAGGAGGGGCTTATATACTTCTCTAGCTTTGCCCTGTAATTCCTCCAATAGGCATTGAGTACTGAGAGGCGGGCCCTTACTGGGAGGAGGGGCTTATATACTTCTCTAGCTTTGCCCTGTAATTCCTCCAATAGGCGTTGAGTACTGAGAGGCGGGCCCTTACTGGTGGAGGGGCTTATATACTTCTCTAGCTTTGCCCTGTAATTCCTCCAATAGGCTTTGAGTACTGAGAGGCAGGCCCTTACTGGGAGGAGGGGCTTATATACTTCTCTAGCTTTGCCCTGTAATTCCTCCAATAGGCATTGAGTACTGAGAGGCGGGCCCTTACTGGGAGGAGGGCTTATATACTTCTCTAGCTTTGCCCTGTAATTCCTCCAATAGGCTTTGAGTACTGAGAGGCGGGCCCTTACTGGGAGGAGGGGCTTATATACTTCTCTAGCTTTGCCCTGTAATTCCTCCAATAGGCTTTGAGTACTGAGAGGCGGGCCCTTACTGGGGGAGGGGCTTATATACTTCTCTAGCTTTGCCCTGTAATTCCTCCAATAGGCGTTGAGTACTGAAAGGCGGGCCCTTACTGGTGGAGGGGCTTATATACTTCTCTAGCTTTGCCCTGTAATTCCTCCAATAGGCTTTGAGTACTGAGAGGCGGGCCCTTACTGGGAGGAGGGGCTTATATACTTCTCTAGCTTTGCCCTGTAATTCCTCCAATAGGCATTGAGTACTGAGAGGCGGGCCCTTACTGGGAGGAGGGGCTTATATACTTCTCTAGCTTTGCCCTGTAATTCCTCCAATAGGCGTTGAGTACTGAGAGGCGGGCCCTTACTGGTGGAGGGGCTTATATACTTCTCTAGCTTTGCCCTGTAATTCCTCCAATAGGCTTTGAGTACTGAGAGGCAGGCCCTTACTGGGAGGAGGGGCTTATATACTTCTCTAGCTTTGCCCTGTAATTCCTCCAATAGGCATTGAGTACTGAGAGGCGGGCCCTTACTGGGAGGAGGGGCTTATATACTTCTCTAGCTTTGCCCTGTAATTCCTCCAATAGGCGTTGAGTACTGAGAGGCGGGCCCTTACTGGTGGAGGGGCTTATATACTTCTCTAGCTTTGCCCTGTAATTCCTCCAATAGGCTTTGAGTACTGAGAGGCGGGCCCTTACTGGGAGGAGGGGCTTATATACTTCTCTAGCTTTGCCCTGTAATTCCTCCATTAGGCTTTGAGTACTGAGAGGCGGGCCCTTACTGGGAGGAGGGGCTTATATACTTCTCTAGCTTTGCCCTGTAATTCCTCCAATAGGCTTTGAGTACTGAGAGGCGGGCCCTTACTGGGGGAGGGGCTTATATACTTCTCTAGCTTTGCCCTGTAATTCCTCCAATAGGCTTTGAGTACTGAGAGGCAGGCCCTTACTGGGAGGAGGGGCTTATATACTTCTCTAGCTTTGCCCTGTAATTCCTCCAATAGGCATTGAGTACTGAGAGGCGGGCCCTTACTGGGAGGAGGGGCTTATATACTTCTCTAGCTTTGCCCTGTAATTCCTCCAATAGGCGTTGAGTACTGAGAGGCGGGCCCTTACTGGTGGAGGGGCTTATATACTTCTCTAGCTTTGCCCTGTAATTCCTCCAATAGGCTTTGAGTACTGAGAGGCGGGCCCTTACTGGGAGGAGGGGCTTATATACTTCTCTAGCTTTGCCCTGTAATTCCTCCAATAGGCGTTGAGTACTGAAAGGCGGGCCCTTACTGGTGGAGGGGCTTATATACTTCTCTAGCTTTGCCCTGTAATTCCTCCAATAGGCATTGAGTACTGAGAGGCGGGCCCTTACTGGGAGGAGGGGCTTATATACTTCTCTAGCTTTGCCCTGTAATTCCTCCAATAGGCGTTGAGTACTGAAAGGCGGGCCCTTACTGGTGGAGGGGCTTATATACTTCTCTAGCTTTGCCCTGTAATTCCTCCAATAGGCATTGAGTACTGAGAGGCGGGCCCTTACTGGGAGGAGGGGCTTATATACTTCTCTAGCTTTGCCCTGTAATTCCTCCAATAGGCATTGAGTACTGAGAGGCGGGCCCTTACGGGGAGGAGGGGCTTATATACTTCTCTAGCTTTGCCCTGTAATTCCTCCAATAGGCGTTGAGTACTGAGAGGCGGGCCCTTACTGGTGGAGGGGCTTATATACTTCTCTAGCTTTGCCCTGTAATTCCTCCAATAGGCTTTGAGTACTGAGAGGCGGGCCCTTACTGGGAGGAGGGGCTTATATACTTCTCTAGCTTTGCCCTGTAATTCCTCCAATAGGCGTTGAGTACTGAAAGGCGGGCCCTTACTGGTGGAGGGGCTTATATACTTCTCTAGCTTTGCCCTGTAATTCCTCCAATAGGCTTTGAGTACTGAGAGGCAGGCCCTTACTGGGAGGAGGGTCTTATATACTTCTCTAGCTTTGCCCTGTAATTCCTCCAATAGGCATTGAGTACTGAGAGGCGGGCCCTTACTGGGAGGAGGGGCTTATATACTTCTCTAGCTTTGCCCTGTAATTCCTCCAATAGGCGTTGAGTATTGAGAGGCGGGCCCTTACTGGTGGAGGGGCTTATATACTTCTCTAGCTTTGCCCTGTAATTCCTCCAATAGGCTTTGAGTACTGAGAGGCGGGCCCTTACTAGGGGGAGGGGCTGGTGAGTTCTCTAGTAATATACAGTAAATAGGCTGCAGTGACTCTGGGCTGAACCTGTCGCACATTCCCTCACCGTGGGGTCCCAATTTGAGGACAGGTCTTGTGCATTTACCTGCTACGTGGGAGCAGCTGCTAAGTTAAAAAAGAGAGAGGTACTTTTGAGAAAGGTAGCGCAACCTGGGTTATAAGAGCTCTGGGGAAGGGACATTTCATTTCAACTGTGTGGTTATTAACCTCTTCTGGAGGATTGGGACTTTGAAATTAAAAAGGACTGTGTTGGAGCAACAGTTAAGTACCTAATAGGTTAGGTAGGTCCCACGTGTGCATTAGTTTGCACAAGTTTTACTGCAGTTTATATAAAGTTTATATCTGTTTAATTTGCAAACTGTGTGTTTTATTATTCCTAGTGGAGCCCCCCTGCTCCTCAGTGTTCTCTAGGTGGAGGCACTGCACTGTAAATCCCAGTTCCCAGTAATTTTCATATGCAAAAGGGACTCAGGACCCTGGATTGCCAAGGGTTAATTGCAATTTAAATAGACAGTAACCAAATTAGGGTTATACTTGTTTATATGCCAGAATTGTGGAGCTGATGCCCACGCACTACAAAATTAGATGAGGAGGAGGGAGGGGCAATGTGGAGAGGGGCAGTGACATGTAGGAAGTGCAGAATGGAAAGAGAAATATATGATTGACAACTCAGATTTTTTAAATACCTTTATAACAGGTATGGTTGCTTTAAGAAAAAGAATTTGGGTTTCTTGATTCAGTTGAAAATGACTTTTAATTTTCAGCTTTATATGTCTGGATGACAGGTCCCCTTTAAATGTCAGACCAGGAATATTCTAGGAGTAACTCAGACAAGAAGCAGAACCAGGAGGGAATTGGAGGCAAAAGGAAAGACAGGGTCACTGCAAGTAGAGATCTGATTGGCTGCACAAGGTGGGGGGGCATCACATGTGCACACTGGCTGGTCCTTGCGATGCTTTGGAGGAGACTGATTTCATTGAATGGACTGAATTCTACTTTCTAATTTACTTTGATACACTGAATTCTATTCCAGAGGCAAATTGCGATCCCTTTGCACTTGTGTTGGACGCAAATACACTGGGGAAAGTCACTTTACTTCATGTGCCTTTAACTGAAGGGTGGTTACCTGGGAGCAGGGATTCAGTGGGTTCCCCAGAAGGAAGTATGAGTAGGAAGTATTAGTAGGAAGTATGAGTAGGAAGTATTAGTAGGAAGTATGAGTAGGAATTATTAGTAGGAAGCATGAATAGGAAGTATGAGTAGGAAGTATTAGTAGGAAGCATGAATAGGAAGTATAAGTAGGAATTATAAGTAGGAAGCATGAATAGGAAATATGAGTAGGAAGTATTAGTAGGAAGCATGAATAGGAAGTATGCATTGGAAGTATGAGTAGGAAGCATGAATAGGAAGTATGAGTAGGAAGTATTAGTAGGAAGCATGAATAGGAAGTATGCATTGGAAGTATGAGTAGGAAGCATGAATAGGAAGTATGAGTAGGAAGTATTAGTAGGAAGCATGAATAGGAAGTATGCATTGGAAGTATGAGTAGGAAGTATTAGTAGGAAGCATGAATAGGAAGTATGAGTAGGAAGTATTATTAGGAAGCATGAATAGGAAGTATGAGTAGTAAGTACGAGTAGGAAGTATGAGTAACAAATATGCCGTTTCCTCTACTTTTCACTTTCAACATGAATGCACTTTGTACCCATTGTGGAAGAGTAATAATATGAGGGTGTGAGGGCAGGGGGCACTGAGTTGGGAATGGGCACATTCATTATATTAGCCTGTACCGCCTAAAGGTCAATAAAGGGATTCATGTGCGGACTTGTTCCCTGATACAGTGACTCGTCGTACAGTCACTTGATTTCTCTGGTTCCATTCCATTTCTTTTTGTTCAATGACTCTTTGGGGTTTCTTTTGCTCCCCACCAATGGCAATTTGCTTTTTGGGGGGGGAGCAGCTCTAAGTCTTTGGAGACAATGAGTATTTCTAGGGTAAGTGATGGGCAATGTGAGTCTCTTGTGTATAGATGTAATGGTGAGTAAGATTCCATTTGAGACACAACAACTTTCATTGTTTATCTTTCTGCTTCCCAATGTGAACTATACAGAGAGCAGCACCAGGATTGTGGCACATTAGTCTGTTATTGGCAACACATTGTGTCTGTTACTTTCCTAATTAATCAAAAAGTCTGGTTAAGATAATATACTATAGTCTGCCCCCCGGGGGAGAGATATAGTTGTACCACTCAGTATATAGTTATAGTCAGGGGAGAGATATAGTTGTACCACTCAGTATATAGTTATAGTCGGGGGAGAGATATAGTTGTACCACTCAGTATATAGTTATAGTCAGGGGAGAGATATAGTTGTACCACTCAGTATATAGTTATAGTCAGGGGAGAGATATAGTTGTACCACTCAGTATATAGTTATAGTCAGGGGAGAGATATAGTTGTACTACTCAGTATATAGTTATAGTCAGGGGAGAGATATAGTTGTACCACTCAGTATATAGTTATAGTCAGGGGAGAGATATAGTTGTACCACTCAGTATATAGTTATAGTCAGGGGAGAGATATAGTTGTACCACTCAGTATATAGTTATAGTCAGGGGAGAGATATAGTTGTACCACTCAGTATATAGTTATAGTCAGGGGAGAGATATAGTTGTACCACTCAGTATATAGTTATAGTCGGGGGAGAGATATAGTTGTACTACTCAGTATATAGTTATAGTCAGGGGAGAGATATAGTTGTACCACTCAGTATATAGTTATAGTCGGGGGAGAGATATAGTTGTACCACTCAGTATATAGTTATAGTCGGGGGAGAGATATAGTTGTACCACTCAGTATATAGTTATAGTCGGGGGAGAGATATAGTTGTACCACTCAGTATATAGTTAAAATCAGGGGAGAGATATAGTTGTACCACTCAGTATATAGTTATAGGAGAGATATAGTTGTACCACTCAGTATATAGTTATAGTCAGGGGAGAGATATAGTTGTACCACTCAGTATATAGTTATAGGAGAGATATAGTTGTACCACTCAGTATATAGTTATAGTCAGGGGAGAGATATAGTTGTACCACTCAGTATATAGTTATAGGAGAGATATAGTTGTACCACTCAGTATATAGTTTTAGTCCCCCTGCTCCACCTGTGTCCCCCACATGAGACTCCCCAGCTCCGCAGGCTATACACACAGGTGTTGCTCAGCAATGTGTAGTTGTGCCAGTGCTTCCCTCCTGCAGAACATGAATGAGGAGACACTGCGTGGGACTCAGCCCTATTGACATGTAAACACATCAGCTGCTGCCCCCCTGCCTGTTACTGGCGCCTGTCCCCCCTTCCCCACAGTCATACCGCATGGGTAACTATTTAACTCTTTCCTGACACTCTCTCTCTTTCCCTGTGGAGTAGGATTTGGGGAGCAATGATGTGGCCCTCCATCCCACACACCAGTAAGAAAATATCAATGTATCCCAGCATGCTTAGTGGCCCCTTGCTGAATATAACCCAGGGGCCACATGAGCTGGGCGTGTTTGGGCCGGTCTTTGGAATTCCCCCCCTGCTCTCCCTGCGGATCAATAATAAATCCTGGGAATAACATTAATTAAGGCTCAGCGGGTGCCGTGTGACTACAGCTTGTGTCCGGCTCACATATTCCTGTTCCCCCCACTCCGGCCCTTTATTTACCAACAGACTTGCAACTGGGCACTGCTGTGATAACCATAGCAACCAGTCCTTCCACTCCTTACTGACTAAATAAGTGACCCGCAGCCCCCACACATCTCTACTACATTCTCTACTGGTCTCCCCAACCATTAGAACTATGTGTGTAGCCAATCACTGATGTGTTTCTTTCACTACTTCTCACAATGTGTAACTGTCTCATGTTTGCAACAATACTGTGTGTGTGTGACAGGGTTAATACAATCCCAGTGCCCTGACTACTCACACCCCAAGGGTTAACCAACAATCTGATTATTGCACAGTGGGGTGCAGGGGCCCATATGTATCTCTAACTGTATATAATCACCCCAAATCTACTTAACCACACACCCACCCTTATATAGTGATCATATCCCCTTATATATTTATATATAGTGATCATATCCCCTTATATATTTATATATAGTGATCATATCCCCTTATATATTTATATATAGTGATCATATCCCCCTTATATATTTATATATAGTGATCATATCCCCTTATATATTTATATATAGTGATCATATTCCCTTATATATTTATATATAGTGATCATATCCCCTTATATATTTATATATAGTGATCATATCCCCTTATATATTTATATACAGTGATCATATCCCCCTTATATATTTATATACAGTGATCATATCCCCTTATATATTTATATATAGTGATCATATCCCCTTATATATTTATATATAGTGATCATATCCCCTTATATATTTATATATAGTGATCATATCCCCTTATATATTTATATAGTGATCATATCCTATTATATATTTATCCATGGGGAAGTCAGCACTCACGTAACATGGTATAAGCGTGCCTGGGTGCAGTGTCCAAAATATTTAGAATTACAATTCAACAAAGAAGGTCCGCACTCTCAGGTCTTAAAAATCAAATATGGTTTATTTTAAAAAGACTTTTTAGAAAGTCTTTTTAAAATAAACCATATTTGATTTTTAAGACCTGAGAGTGCGGACCTTCTTTGTTGAATTGTAATTCTATTATATATTTATATATAGTGATCATATTCCCTTATATATTTATATATAGTGATCATATCCCCCTTAACTGTCTCTTCTCCAGTGTAACTAATCTCAACTTGTCTTTCCCCATAATTGATCCCTTCCTCTTATTATTTAGGAATACCCCCAGGTTATTCTCCATTTGCTACTTGTTCAATGCCAGACTGAGAGTGGTCCTACAATCTGTGGGTACAATACCAGATGAAAGCGAGTCTGAGAAAATCATGTAGAGGTCTGGCTAAAACTGAACTAAGCTGTAAGCAGGGCCACCAATCATGGGGCCCCGGTACAACCAAATATTCTGGACCCCTTGCTCCCAGCCACAAGCCCCACCTCAGATCCCGCCCACCCCACACAGACAATGCTAAAAACCTTAAACCCCCCTCGCACAAAAGTTATAAAGAACCATTGGTGGTCAGGACCCCATTATAAGTTAAAAATAATCACTGATGGCCAGTGGCGTAACTATCGGGGGGAGCAGGGGTTGCAATTGCACCCAGGCCCACTCCCCCTTGGGGCCCACCAGAGACTGAAATGTGCAGCACAGCTGAGCCCCCCTTTTGGCCCAGTACAGATGTACCCCCATGATGGTTGGCCCTGGCTGTAAGTACCCAAAAGTGAATTCCATCAGGTTCTGGGCCTGGTTCTGTAACTGGCCACATGTCCTGTATGAGCCGATACCAGTGAGACTGGAGGGAGCACGTTGTACTACTACAGGTGCAGCCGTAGCTATAGTAGGAGCAGGTGACATTTTGGCAGCAGCCCTTTCTCAGGTGTGCACCCTTCTCTAGTAAAACTCTCTTAAATAAGTGTATTGGGGGAGGGGCAGAGAAACACCACTGTCAGGTACAACTTCCATGATGCTCAGTGAAATACAATCCATATCAATTCCAAAACAAGTTTATGAAGCCGATGTTACAAAACAATGGAGCGCTCAAGAGCAGGAAGGGAACGACAGAAACAACAGATAATGAAGTATTTGCAATAATAACGTTCTCGGAACAAGCAGTGCCACATATTGGTGTGTATTTGTACTTGTACAGTAGCGTCCCTTGTGCACAGTTTCTCAGCTGAACTATAACTATCCACTCAGTCTGTTACTCAGTGGTACAAAGCCATGATGAGACTGAATATTGATAGAAATGCTGTACACAGCCACTCTGGATGCAATTGTTTATTCTTAGTGTCCCAAACACAGGCAACATGGCCACTCCATACGTGGGTGCACTTGCTCCGAGTGTCAGTGTGTCCGAGTGTCAGTGTGTCCGAGTGTCAGTGTGTCCGAGTGTCAGTGTGTCCGAGTGTCAGTGTGTCCGAGTGTCAGTGTGTCCGAGTGTCAGTGTGTCCGAGTGTCACTGTGTCCGAGTGTCAGTGTGTCCGAGTGTCAGTGTGTCCGAGTGTCAGTGTGTCCGAGTGTCAGTGTGTCCGAGTGTCAGTGTGTCCGAGTGTCAGTGTGTCCGAGTGTCAGTGTGTCCGAGTGTCAGTGTGTCCGAGTGTCAGTGTGTCCGAGTGTCAGTGTCTCAGAGTGTCAGTGTCTCAGTGTGTCCGAGTGTCACTGTGTCCGAGTGTCAGTGTGTCCGAGTGTCAGTGTGTCCGAGTGTCAGTGTGTCCGAGTGTCAGTGTCTCAGAGTGTCAGTGTCTCAGTGTGTCCGAGTGTCACTGTGTCCGAGTGTCAGTGTGTCCGAGTGTCAGTGTGTCCGAGTGTCAGCCTTAGATGCTCTTAGTGTGGAACCATGTGACCCTGGCTGGGAGAGGGTTAAGTGGAACTTGCTTTGCTCTGTTTAATCTGTGTGATTAATTCTCAGATGCTGATTGAGGAACCACAAATTCCACATGCCCCCCCCCCCCCCGCAGCCTTTGCTCACTGCCTGAGATGAGGGGTGGGCTCTTCAATTATAAGAAATGGGGGTGCTGAGACCAAATGAAATAGTTTATCCTGTGCTGCATTTCTCCTACTACTGCTTTATTTCTCTTACCTTCATAGAGCCTCACAGAACCCCAGCAGTATCACAGGGGTCTATGCACCCAGACTGCTCACGGGCTCCCAAGGCTTTGGTCTCATGGGTGCTGCTCCCCCATAGCTTTAGCCTCCCACCCTGATAACTTCCCTGCCAGTTGCCCCTGGTTGGTGATATTCTGGGGGAGTAGCAGAGACTGAGGGAAAGTGAGTGAGTGAGAAGGGACTGGGTAGAAGTGGGGTAGGGGTGGATTATGGTGTGAGTACGAGTGGGAGGAGTATGAGTGGATGAAGGAGTGAGTAAGTGTGGGAGGAGTATGAGTAGATGAAGGAGTGAGTAAGAGTGGGAGGAGTATGAGTGGATGAAGGAGTGAGTAAGAGTGGGAGGAGTATGAGTGGATTATGGATTGAGTAAGAGTGGGAAGAGTATGAGTGGATTATGGAGTGAGTAAGAGTGGGGGAGTATGAGTGGATGAAGGAGTGAGTAAGAGTGGGGGAGTATGAGTGGATGAAGGAGTGAGTAAGAGTGGGGGAGTATGAGTGGATGAAGGAGTGGCAGGGGAGTGAGTATGGAATAATGCCGGAAGACCTGTTAACAGATAAATGGGGGCACCTATTAAACGGGTTGTTCACCTTTAAATTAACTGTTAGTAAGATGTAGAGAGGGATATTCTGAGACAATTTACAATTGGTTTTCATTTTTTATCAATTGCCGTTTTTGACTTATTTAGCTTTTTATTCTGCAGTTTTCCAGTTTGCAATTTCAGCCATCTGGTTGCTAAGGTCCAAATTCCCCTAGCAACCATGCATTGATTTGAATAAGAGACTGGAATATGAATAGGAGAGGCCTGAATAGAAAGATGAGGAATACAAAGTAAAAATAACAACACATGTGTAGCCTTACAGAGCATTTGTTTTTTCAGATGGGGTCAGTGACCCCCATTTGAAAGCTGGAAAGAGTCTGAAGAAGAAGACAAATAATTAAAAAACTATAAAACATAAATAATGTAGACCAATTGAAAAGTTGCTTAGAATTACCCATTCTATAACACACAAAAAAGTTAACTTAAAGGTAAAGAAACACAGGATGAAAGAGGTCTCTGCCCCACGGAGCTCACAATCTAAGGAATAGGTGAAGCTACTCCAGGAGGAGATGGAGAAGGCCAGGGAGGCTAAGGATGTGGGTGTTGCGGGTGCTCAGTAGTAGTGAACATGTTGCTAGGTGTGTGTAGATGATGGGCGGAGCCTGTGAGGGCAGCTGTGTCAGGGGGAGGGGCAGACAGTCACCCCCTATTCCCAGGCTTTGGTTGGAGATGGTGTGGGCAGCAGCAGGAAGGAGACAGTGCTGGAGGGCAGCGGCAGGAAGGAGACAGTGCTGGAGGGCAGCAGCAGGAAGGAGACAGTGCTGGAGGGAAGCAGCAGGAAGGAGACAGTGCTGGAGGGAAGCAGCAGGAAGGAGACAGTGCTGGAGGGCAGCAGCAGGAAGGAGACAGTGCTGGAGGGCAGCAGCAGGAAGGAGACAGTGCTGGAGGGCAGCAGCAGGAAGGAGACAGTGCTGGAGGGCAGCAGCAGGAAGGAGACAGTGCTGGAGGGCAGCAGCAGGAAGGAGACAGTGCTGGAGGGCAGCAGCAGGAAGGAGACAGTGCTGGAGGGCAGCAGCAGGAAGGAGACAGTGCTGGAGGGAAGCAGCAGGAAGGAGACAGTGCTGGAGGGCAGCAGCAGGAAGGAGACAGTGCTGGAGGGCAGCAGCAGGAAGGAGACAGTGCTGGAGGGCAGCAGCAGGAAGGAGACAGTGCTGGAGGGCAGCAGCAGGAAGGAGACAGTGCTGGAGGGCAGCAGCATTGCATATGAGCAGGTGACTATAGGTAAGAAGAAACTGTGCCAGGGCATCATGCTAGGGGCAAGTCTTGGTACAGAGGTGCCATAAGGGAAAGACAGGAGTTTACATGGGGCCCCATACTGACATTGGGGTGCAAAGATTATTCCTCTTTTCCAACTTTGTGTTTTTAAGTCAATTGTTTACTGGCACCAAATATCAAGGAATTGCTCATTTTAGGTCTTAGGGTACAGTTTGGCCATGAAAGGGGGTACAGGGAGGGCACCAAAATCCCCAAAGTCACCAGTGAGTAACCCCTCTATATGGCACTTGCCCCACAGTTGTATTAATGAGTAACGTTCCTTGTTTGTGCTTGGGGTGCAGGAGGTTGGGTGCTAGGCAGGGAGACAGGGAGCAGGCTCATATTGCACCAGGTATGGGGCCCACCAGCAAACCTGCCTGACATACAGGACTTGCAGGAGGCACAGAGAAATCATACAGGGGAACAGAGGGTGCAGGGAATGGGAAATAAAGGGTGCAGGGTGCCAAGGGTTTACGAAATCTATTTTACAGTCCTTGTAGCAGGACCTTCCCTTCTATCTCACTGGGACACAGGGTACAGAATATTCCTCCAGCAGCCACTCAAGGACACAAGAGCTTGCAATCTGCTCTCTGGCACAGGAACCATAGAAGTCTGTTAGTGCAGCACTGGGGCCACAATCCAGTGTATATACTAACAGGGGCACAATCCAGTGTATATACTAACAGGGGCACAATCCAGTGTATATACTAACAGGGGGCACAATCCAGTGTATATACTAACAGGGGGCACAATCCAGTGTATATACTAACAGGGGGCACAATCCAGTGTATATACTAACAGGGGGCACAATCCAGTGTATATACTAACAGGGGGCACAATCCAGTGTATATGCTAACAGGGGACACAATCCAGTGTATATACTAACAGGGGGCACAATCCAGTGTATATACTAACAGGGGGCACAATCCAGTGTATATACTAACAGGGGGCACAATCCACTGTATATGCTAACAGGGGGCACAATCCAGTGTATATGCTAACAGGGGACACAATCCAGTGTATATACTAACAGGGGGCACAATCCAGTGTATATGCTAACAGGGGACACAATCCAGTGTATATACTAACAGGGGCAATAAGGGGCAGGTCAGTGTGAGTGACGGGGGGTGGGTCTGTACAGTGGGGGGGAGGGAGGGATCAGCACTGGGAGCAGATTAGTGACTTTAACTTTCCCCAACTGCACACACAGACCTGCGACCCAGGGTAGGTACCAATGTCTCTATATTCCTATAGCTGTGCCCACCTACCCTCATCCTTCTGTCTGGTCTACCCCTCGTCTGTCTGTCCAGCAAGTCTGCATACACCGATACATACAACTGTGTTATACTTGAGAGTGTCACTCATGTATTATAAGGGATAATGTGCCCCCTACTGTAAATGATAAGGATATTAGAAGTCACTGAGGGGTTGTTCTGTGACCATATAAAGGCACAAGGCTGCAGGCTGAGTTATACAGGGAACTCTGAGTATCACTCATGTATTATAAGGGATAATGTACCCCCTACTGTAAATGATAAGGATATTAGAAGTCACTGAGGGGTTGTTTCTGTGACCATATAAAGGCACAAGGCTGCAGGCTGAGTTATACAGGGAACTCTGAGTATCACTCATGTATTATAAGGGATAATGTACCCCCTACTGTAAATGATAAGGATATTAGAAGTCACTGAGGGGTTGTTCTGTGACCATATAAAGGCACAAGGCTGCAGGCTGAGTTATACAGGGAACTCTGAGTATCACTCATGTATTATAAGGGATAATGTACCCCCTACTGTAAATGATAAGGATATTAGAAGTCACTGAGGGGTTGTTCTGTGACCATATAAAGGCACAAGGCTGCAGGCTGAGTTATACAGGGAACTCTGAGTATCACTCATGTATTATAAGGGATAATGTACCCCCTACTGTAAATGATAAGGATATTAGAAGTCACTGAGGGGTTGTTCTGTGACCATATAAAGTTGACATTAAAGGGGTGGTTCACCTTCAAACAACGAGTTGGTTTCAGATAGATCACTAGAAATAATGACTGTTTCCAATTACTTTCCATTTTGTATGTGTGACCGTTTTTCTAATATTGAAATGTAAAGTGTCAACTAATTGTATCAACTAAATGTATTAACTAAATGTAACAACTACATGTATCAACTAATTGTTACAACTAAATGTATCAACTAATTGTTCCAACTAAATGTATCAACTTAATGTATCAACTAATTGTATCAACTAATTGTATCAACTCATTTTAACAACTAAATGTAGCAACTAATTGTAACAACGAAATGTAACAACGAAATGTATCAACTAAATGTAACAACTAATTGTATCAACTAATTGTATCAACAAATTGTAACAACTAATTGTATCAACTAATTGTATCAACTAATTTTAACAATTTATATTGTATCAACTAAATATAACAACTAAGTGTAACAACTAAACGTATCAACTAAGTGTAACAACCAAATGTAGCAACTAAATGTAAAATTGTAACAGATCAGAATCTGCTCCTGAATTACTGAGCTGCCAGACTCAAACACCAGAGACACAAACATTAAACTTTAGATTGTAAACTCACTGGGACAGGGACTGATGAGAATGTGACAGGGACATTAGATTGTAAGCTCACTGGGACAGGGACTGATGAGAATGTGACAGGGACATTAGATTGTAAGCTCACTGGGGCAGGTACTGATAAGAATGTGACAGGGACATTAGAGTGTAAGCTCACTGGGGCAGGGACTGATGAGAATGTGACAGGGACATTAGATTGTAAGCTCACTGGGGCAGGGACTGATGAGAATGTGACAGGGACATTAGATTGTAAGCTCAATGGGGCAGGGACTGATGGGAATGTGACAGGGACATTAGAGTGTAAGCTCAATGGGGCAGGGACTGATGGGAATGTGACAGGGACATTAGAGTGTAAGCTCCCTGGGGCAGGGACTGATGAGAATGTGACAGGGACATTAGAGTGTAAGCTCACTGGGGCAGGGACTGATGAGAATGTGACAGGGACATTAGAGTGTAAGCTCAATGGGGCAGGGACTGATGAGAATGTGACAGGGACATTAGAGTGTAAGCTCAATGGGGCAGGGACTGATGAGAATGTGACAGGGACATTAGAGTGTAAGCTCACTGGGGCAGGGACTGATGAGAATGTGACAGGGACATTAGATTGTAAGCTCACTGGGGCAGGGACTGATGAGAATGTGACAGGGACATTAGAGTGTAAGCTCAATGGGGCAGGGACTGATGAGAATGTGACAGGGACATTAGAGTGTAAGCTCACTGGGGCAGGGACTGATGAGAATGTGACAGGGACATTAGAGTGTAAGCTCACTGGGGCAGGGACTGATGGGAATGTGACAGGGACATTAGATTGTAAGCTCAATGGGGCAGGGACTGATGAGAATGTGACAGGGACATTAGAGTGTAAGCTCAATGGGGCAGGGACTGATGAGAATGTGACAGGGACATTAGAGTGTAAGCTCAATGGGGCAGGGACTGATGAGAATCTGACAGGGACATTAGAGTGTAAGCTCACTGGGGCAGGGACTGATGAGAATGTGACAGGGACATTAGATTGTAAGCTCACTGGGGCAGGGACTGATGAGAATGTGACAGGGACATTAGAGTGTAAGCTCAATGGGGCAGGGACTGATGAGAATCTGACAGGGACATTAGAGTGTAAGCTCACTGGGGCAGGGACTGATGAGAATGTGACAGGGACATTAGAGTGTAAGCTCAATGGGACAGGGACTGATGAGAATGTGACAGGGACATTAGAGTGTAAGCTCACTGGGGCAGGACTGATAGATATAATGTGAGTAGAAGGCAGTGGAAGATATATTTAAACAGTGACAGTAAGAAGGTGTTGGGGTTCAGCACAGGCAGAGACACTAGAGCTCCTCCCCTCCAGCTGTCCATACAGTGTTCTCTATAGATAAACAGCTGATGCAAACAGACCAATTACACAGGGACTCATTGCAGCACCTCCTCCCCCACACACTCACCAACATGAGTCTCATCCCACTCTCCCCTGAGGTTTCCCCCTCACCCTCCTCAGGAACTGGCGCCACAACCCCTTCCCCTCAGTGCGACTGACTCTCAGCTCCCAGCAGCCTCTCCTGCCCACACGCACTGACTCGCACTCTCCGCCCACGGCCACACACCAATCAGTGTTGGGAGAGAGCGGTGCATTTTGGGTACAGGAGGCTCTTCACGTGCCTCTCCCAATCATGTGATCTGCCGGCAGCGTCACGTGTTCACTGTACTGTTCTGACTCGCTGTCCGGAATGGGAGGTGAGACACCTGCTCTCTACACTAGCCCCTCCCCCGCCTGCCCGGCCCTAAGTAGCCCCTCCCCTACCTGGAACTCTATTAACATTAGCACCGCCCCCGCCCAGGTTTGTCCTGTTTATTTCTCCCCTCCACATCTGCCTACATTAACCCCTCCCCTGCCCATCACTCTATTAGCATTAACCCCTCCCCAGCTTATCAGTTTATTAGCATTAACCCCTCCCCTGCTTATCACTCTATTAGAATTAGCTCCTCCCCTGCTTATCACTTTATTAGCAGTAACCCCTCCCCTGCCCATCACTCTATTTGCATTAGCTCCTCCCCTGCTTATCACTCTATTAGCATTTACCCCTCCCCTGCTCATAACTCTATTATCATTAATGCCTCCCCTGCGCATCACTCTATTAGAATATCACTTTATTAACATTAACTCCTCCCCTGCCCATGACTCTGTTAGCATTAAATCCCTTCTTTGCCCATAACAATTAGCATTGACTCTTCCTCTGTCCATAAATCTATTGACATGAACCCCTCCCCTGCCCATCACTCTATTAGCATTAACTCCTCCCCTGCCTACAACACTATTAGCATTAACTCCTCCCCTGCCCATCACTCTATTAGCATTAACTCCTCCCCTGCCTACAACACTATTAGCATTAACCCCTCCCCTGCCCATCACTCTATTAGCATTAACTCCTCCCCTGCCTACAACACTATTAGCATTAACTCCTCCACTGCCCATCATTCTATTGGCATTAACTCCTCCCCTGCCTACAACACTATTAGCATTAACTCCTCCCATTCCTACACTGCCCATGCCCCACAGCTTTGCCCACATTAACTTCTCCTAGACAGATGCTTTAGTTATCTAATGTTAGCTCCTCCCCATAAGTGCTGACATCATTATTCCCTCCCTACTCTCTCTGCTCATGCTCACATTACACAGGCCCTTTCCTATACCTGCACAGCACATACTATATACTGAGTACTTTGTTTATTAGGGGTACTCAGTATATGCAGGGTATTTAGTATATTAGGGGTACAGGGTTCAATAGGGTTCCATAGTATTCAGGGGTACATATTACATTCAGGGCCACTTAGAATATTAGGGGTACAGGGGATATTAGGGGTGAATAGGATATTAGGGGTGCATAGTATATGCAAGGTACTTAGTATTTTAGTGGTGCATAGTATATGGATGGTACTTAGTATATTAGGTGTACAGGATATATCTGGGGTGTATAGGATATTAGGAGTACTTTTAGTGGTACAGAGTATATTACGAGTGCATTGGATATTAGGGATATGAAGTATATTAAGGGTGCATAAGATATTAGGGGTACTCAGTATATTAAGGTCACGGAGTTCATTAGGGGTGCATAGGATATTAGGGGTATTCAGTATATAGGATAGGATAGGGCTGCTGAGTATATTCAGGGTGCATAGGATATTAGTTGTACTTTGTATGCACCATACATAATATTTGTGGTACACAGTATATTAGGTGTATGGAGTTTTTTCGGGGCGCAATGGATATTAGGGTATTCAGTATATAAGGGGTGCATAGGATATTAGGGGTACTCAGTATATATGGGGTATTCAGTATATAAGGGGTGCATAGGATATTAGGGGTGCTCAGTATATTCTATAATATCTTCTCTGATTGGCTGAGAGCTGCTCCTGTCAGCATGGGACATGCCAATAGCCATCAGGGTTGGTAGACTTGGCCCAAACAGAGGCAAGCATGTCATTTCTCTTCCCTCCTCTTTCCTACAGGTTATGTTGTGGCAGCTCCTCCCACTGCGCCGTGCTGACAAGGAGAATGGCTGATATAAGGCTTTGCCCCCAGCTCACTCCCTGAGACCCTTCCTGACGGGTGATGCCCTGTCCTCCTTTTGCAATGAACAGATCCAAGGTTTCCTCTGACATACACGAGATTGTGTCGTCCGCCATCCAGAGTGTGAGTAGGCCCCGCCCAATCATAATGATACTTCTGTGTGGGACAGGGGCAGAACATGGGGTTGCCAAGTAAAAGAGGGGAAACTTTGCTTAGCGCTCATAGCAACCTTTCCTACACTTTCTCTCGTTATTGTCACTGCACTCGCCCACTTACTGTCCTCACTATGCTCACTGCTCCCAGCCTGTAACTGCTGTCTGGTTGCTATGGGTAACTGCTCACATTATTCTCACTGCATTGTGCCTGTAACTGCTATCTGGTTGCTATGGGTAACTGCTCACATTACTCTCACTGCATTGTGCCTGTAACTGCTATCTGGTTGCTATGGGTAACTGCTCACATTATTCTCACTGCATTGTGCCTGTAACTGCTGTCTGGTTGCTATGGGTAACTGCTCACATTATTCTCACTGCATTGTGCATGTAACTGCTGTCTGGTCGCTATGGGTAACTGCTCACATTATTCTCACTGCATTGTGCCTGTAACTGCTGTCTGGTTGCTATGGGTAACTGCTCACATTATTCTCACTGCATTGTGCATGTAACTGCTGTCTGGTCGCTATGAGAACTGCTCACATTATTCTTATTCTATCTTGTCACCAGCTCCTGCAAGGAAAGACACCCCTTTATTAACTGTACTGGGGGAGGGGAAGAGATTCCAACTCCTGCTCTAGAGAAACTCTTAGTTACCCCTAGTTACCCTAGCAGCTGTGCGATTGGTCTGTGGGGTATAATGGGATATACTTTAGGGGCAATGTGGGATATACTGTAGGGGCAATGTGGGATATAATGGGATATACAGTAGGGGCAATGTGGGATATAGTGGGATATACTGTAGGGGCAATGTGGGATATAATGGGATATACTGTAGGGGCAATTTGGGATATAATGGGATATATTGTAGGGGCAATGTGGGATATAATGGGATATACTGTAGGGGCAATGTGGGATATAATGGGATATACTGTAGGGGCAATGTGGGATATAGTGGGATATACTGTAGGGGCAATGTGGGATATAGTGGGATATACTGTAGGGACAATGTGGGATATAATGGGATATACTGTAGGGGCAATGTGGGATATAGTGGGATATACTGTAGGGGCAATGTGGGATATAGTGGGATATACTGTAGGGGCAATGTGGGATATAGTGGGATATACTGTAGGGACAATGTGGGATATAATGGGATATACTGTAGGGGCAATGTGGGATATAGTGGGATATACTGTAGGGGCAATGTGGGATATAATGGGATATACTGTAGGGGCAATGTGGGATATAATGGGATATACTGTAGGGGCAATGTGAGATATAGTGGGATATACTGTAGGGGCAATGTGGGATATAATGGGATATACTGTAGGGACAATGTGGGATATAGTGGGATATACTGTAGGGGCAATGTGGGATATAGTGGGATATACTGTAGGGGCAATGTGGGATATAATGGGATATACTGTAGGGGCAATGTGGGATATAATGGGATATACTGTAGGGGCAATGTGGGATATAATGGGATATACTGTAGGGGCAATGTGGGATATAATGGGATATACTGTAGGGGGCAATGTGGGATATAGTGGGGATATACTGTAGGGGCAATGTGGGATATAATGGCATATACTGTAGGGACAATGTGGGATATAATGGGATATACTGTAGGGCCAATGTGGATATAGTGGGGATATACTGTAGGGGCAATGTGGGATATAATGGCAATATACTGTAGGGGCAATGTGGGATATAATGGGATATACTGTAGGGGCAATGTGGGATATAGTGGGATATACTGTAGGGGCAATGTGGGATATAATGGCATATACTGTAGGGACAATGTGGGATATAATGGGATATACTGTAGGGGCAATGTGGGATATAGTGGGATATACTGTATGGGCAATGTGGGATATAATGGCATATACTGTAGGGGCAATGTGGGATATAGTGGGATATACTGTAGGGGCAATGTGGGATATAATGGGATATACTGTAGGGGCAATGTGGGATATAATGGGATATACTGTAGGGGCAATGTGGGATATAATGGGATATACTGTAGGGGCAATGTGGGATATAATGGCATATACTGTAGGGGCAATGTGGGATATAATGGCATATACTGTAGGGGCAATGTGGGATATAATGGGATATACTATAGGGGCAATGTGGGATATAGTGGGATATACTGTAGGGGCAATGTGGGATATAATGGGATATACTGTAGGGGCAATGTTGGATATAATGGGATATACTGTAGGGGCAATGTGGGATATAATGGCATATACTGTAGGGGCAATGTGGGATATAATGGCATATACTGTAGGGGCAATGTGAGATATAGTGGGATATACTGTAGGGGCAATGTGGGATATAATGGGATATACTGTAGGGGCAATGTGGGATATAATGGGATATACTGTAGGGGCAATGTGGGATATAGTGGGATATACTGTAGGGGCAATGTGGGATATAATGGGATATACTGTAGGGGCAATGTGGGATATAATGGGATATACTGTAGGGGCAATGTGGGATATAATGGAATATACTGTAGGGGCAATGTGGGATATAATGGGATATACTGTAGGGGCAATGTGGGATATAGTGGGATATACTGTAGGGGCAATGTGGGATATAATGGCATATACTTTTAGGGTGCAATGTGGGATATAATGGCATATACTTTTGGGGTGCAATGTGGGATATAATGGGATATACTGTAGGGGCAATGTGGGATATAATGGGATATACTGTAGGGGCAATGTGGGATATAGAGGGATATACTGTAGGGACAATGTGGGATATAATGGGATATACTGTAGGGGCAATGTGGGATATAGTGGGATATACTGTAGGGGCAATGTGGGATATAATGGGATATACTGTAGGGGCAATGTGGGATATACTGTAGGGGCAATGTGGGATATAATGGGATATACTGTAGGGGCAATGTGGGATATAGTGGGATATACTGTAGGGGTAATGTGGGATATAGTGGGATATACTGTAGGGGCAATGTGGGATATAGTGGGATATACTGTAGGGACAATGTGGGATATAATGGGATATACTGTAGGGGCAATGTGGGATATAGTGGGATATACTGTAGGGGCAATGTGGGATATAATGGGATATACTGTAGGGGCAATGTGGGATATAGTGGGATATACTGTAGGGGCAATGTGGGATATAATGGGATATACTGTAGGGGCAATGTGGGATATAATGGGATATACTGTAGGGGCAATGTGGGATATAATGGCATATACTGTAGGGGCAATGTGGGATATAATGGCATATACTGTAGGGGCAATGTGGGATATAATGGGATATACTGTAGGGGCAATGTGGGATATAAGGGGATATACTGTAGGGGCAATGTGGGATATAGTGGGATATACTGTAGGGGCAATGTGGGATATAATGGGATATACTGTAGGGGCAATGTGGGATATAATGGGATATACAGTAGGGACAATGTGGGATATAATGGGATATACTGTAGGGACAATGTGGGATATAATGGGATATACTTTAGGGGCAATGTGGGATATAATGGGATATACTGTAGGGACAATGTGGGATATAGTGGGATATACTGTAGGGGCAATGTGGGATATAATGGGATATACTGTAGGGGCAATGTGGGATATAGTGGGATATACTGTAGGGGCAATGTGGGATATAATGGGATATACTGTAGGGGTGCTGCCCAATTAACAGTTGGGGTAAGGCTGCTGTTACTGGATGGTGTAAAATCCCATTAGCTGTTCCTGATACATCACTAGGGATATGTGAGTCTGGATCCTGTACCTGAGATATCTCAGCCAGACCTGATAATGACCCCCCCCCCCCAGTGTATTATCAGTGTTTCCTCGTGAGGCAACTTCGGGCGAGTTCGGAAAACGAACCGCCGCGTGTGATTAGCGCAGGCATTTTTTTCATTTTAGCCGGCGCAGAGTGAGGTAAGGCATTTGGTGAGATTGGTCGCCGCAAAGACGAGGCGATTAGTCGCCAAATGACCAAATCTCCCCAAAACACCCAGTGGGGCCTTACCCTTATTGACATGCAGGACAGGACCTCAGACAGCAAACGGTTAAGCTCTGCTTTGCTTCTGGGGAATGTGGGCCTGGCAGGGAAAGGGTGTGCCCTGATTGGCTGAGTGTTATGTCTAATATCATGCTGGGAGGCACCATTGTGTCCCATATAGTCCCTCCCTATTCATTTCCTCTTCCTGCAGGTGAGTCGGCACTAGGGTGGGAGGAGTTAATGGGACAGATCCTGATCTCTGATTGGCTGGCATTAAATTGAGTGTCACGACCTTGAGTAAAGTGTATGTAACTGTATTGTAACTATGTCTGCCTATGTGTTTCGTCCTGCCCCCGGTGGTAGAAATGTTGTGCCATTGCCCTGGTGCCCAGATGTGAGTGAGTTGTGGGCAGGTGAATGTGTAACCTGGAGAGTATGTCATTGTGTTGGTACAGTTCTACTGGGGCACATTGTCACACCTTGTATACTGGGGGGGGGTAGAGTGCAGTGTTCCGTGCATTTAACCTGCCGTGTATCCCCAGAACAACATGTGTCCCCAGTATTGTGCCCCCCAATACTGACACTCATTTGTTTCCACTTTATTAAATGGCCCCCGTGTTTGTCCCGTATCAGTTGCACTGACAGCCCCTCATGAACAACACCCTGCACCCTGCTATTGCCAGCTCCAGAATGAAGTAGCCGGGAGTTTGTTATTTAACAGAGCGAGGGGGGAGGGGCTGCATGTGGCACTTACTACTGACAGTCAGTGAGTCTTTATAACTCAGGGGACAGGGGGTATGAGGGTCCCAGGGTGCAACTACTGGAGGGTAAGGGGGGGTATCACATGACTATTGGATCCAATTACAGTGTGAGCTGCAGCTTGATGCATCACTTCCATTGCTGGCTACTGTGTGCAAATGCTGTTGCCACATTGGCTCTCTTTAATTATTGGACCACCAGGTGTCTCTCTTAGGCTAACCACACTGGCTTGCACCACATTAACACTCCCTTTTCCACCATCACACAATTAGGATTCTATATGATAATCAAAAAACAATTCTCTATACTCATTCTATTTAAAGAGTATGTTTATTCATTGTATTAAAATATACAACAATAACCCCACACGGGCTCCATAGCATGAGTATTGAGTAATATTTTTTCAGTATAATGTTTTACCTCTTTTTGGTCCCTAGAGGTCTCTGTCATGCTACATTTTGTATTATATATTTAACATAAGGTTCTGTAGCCAACATACTTTTGTATTATTCTATATGATAACACTAGGACCCTATATGATATCACTAGGAATCTGTGTAATACAATTAGGGTTTTATATGATACCACTAGGACCCTATATGATATCACTAGGACCCTGTGTAATACAATTAGGGTTTTATATGATACCACTAGGACCCTATATGATACCACTAGGACCCTATATGATATCACTAGGACCCTGTGTAATACAATTAGGGTTCTATATGATACCACTAGGACCCTATATGATATCACTAGGACCCTGTCAGTGAGTCTTTATAACTCAGGGGACAGGGGGTATGAGGGTGCCAGGGTGCAACTACTGCAGGGTAAGGGGGGGGGGGTATCACATGACTGTTGGATCTAATTACAGTGTAAGCTACATATAGGGTTCTATATGATACCACTAGGACCCTATATGATACAACTAGGACCTTGTGTAATACAATTAGGGTTCTATATGATACCCTTTCAATAATAAAAATTAATTAGATATCTAGGAGTCTTGTAGTTCACCTTTTCAGCCGGTTCTTGGTATCCATTCCCCCCCTCAGATATGGCATATATATATCAGTATAGTTTATGGAAATGAACCAACGCTTACAGCTTATGGGTAGACAACAAAGATAAATGCCAAATATGATGTACGGTAGTACTTTTCAACCTTGTTGGGACCCCTTTCCGTGAACTAACACTGTACAAGGAAAGTGCTCTTTTTTCTTCCTCCTTACAGGATGGTATGCCTTATGGCCCCCTCCAAGCCTTGTCAATCTCTTCATGGGCTGGTTGGAGGAGAACTACCCCCAAGGACGTGGTTCTCCTTCCAACAGCCTATGAAGAGATTGACATACTTAGGCGCAAACAGCCATTCCATGCCCCTGTAGGTAATATGTCCTCCGGAACATGGTGAATGTGAGTATAATTTTTATTTCTTGGATTGTTTAATAAAAGGTTTTACACCATTTTAAGCATATTTTATAGAGTTACTGGGGATTTGGAGAACACCGACACTATCTAAAGGTCTGCAGTACTAATTACATGTTTGTAAGTTCCCATCTAGACATATTAAAAAAACCCAAGGCAGCACGGTTTGGAGGGGGCCATAAGGCATACCATCCTGTAAGGTGGAAGAAAAAAGAGCACTTCCCTTGTAGAGTGAGTACTCGTAGGAATGGCTGGCTGGTAGAGCTCTCCTGGCACCCTGGTTCTCTTCAGCTTGAGACCACCAGAGTTGCTACTGGTACACTATACGTAGGAGTTGTATTACATTTGCATGTGAAACTTTGTCAATATTTAAAGTTGTTAGTGAAACATGGATACAGTGTGTATGTCCTTGTGTTCCAGCAGTGTACTCAATGATAAGCTCTACAATGTCACCTCTTCTTCTCTTTACCAAATCTCCTCCCTCTACCCTGACGACCCACCTAATCTCCCTATTGCATTGGGCCATCCCCCAAATAAATACACAAGGGGGGTTGTGGGAGCACCCGCATTGCTAAGTAAAAATATATAGAAGTATAAGGGAAAGTGCTACTGGCATATCCAAATGGGTCAGTGCACATTCCCTGGGCCCCTGTCTAAGTAATTCAGTAGATATGCAAATGCATGTGTTAACAGGGGTTTTTAGTTGCAAAGTTATAATCATAAAGTTGAAAAGACACCATACCACGTCAAGGTAAACCCCATATGGCGGTCCCTAACTTGTTTACCTACCAGTCATAGTATTGAGGATCCTGTGTCTCTCTGCATAATAGCATTAGTAAAGTAAAAAGTAAAAGTCTGCTGAACCTTGGTTTCTGGAGGGCTAAATCCTCCCCCGTTGCTGAATTGCAGCTTTAGACAGGGGCCCAGGGAATGTGCACTGACCCATTTGGATATGCCAGTAGCACTTCCCTTATACTTCTATATATTTTTACTTAGCAATGCGGGTGCTCCCGCAACCCCCCTTGTGTATTTTTTCATCCCCCAAATAAACCTTTCCCTCTCGGTCACTGGCACACATTCTTCTTTTGTGCAATGACTCAGGTAACAGAAGCTCAGCAATTATTCTCCCTTTAACCTTCTACTCTTTATCCACCATTTGTTTCTAGAACCCCAACTACTGCTCCCCAGTAGCTGTCATACCTACCCAAGCCTGCCTATCTGATACAAGTATCTACTGCCACATAGCCCCATAATAGCCTGCTGGACACCTCAGTGCCCTCCATCCATAATCATAGTCAGCCATTGACTTTATCTCCCCATGCTCCCAATCATTTCTCACTTCTTCCAACTCCCATTTCTTTCTCTCCATCTTTCTTCTTCTCACTAATTCTCCCCTCTCTGTCTTACAGTCATGTCACCTTTCAAGTCTTGAGTCTTTCAAGTCACGTGTCTTTTTCATACTGAGTCTTTTACAACTTCTCCATCCTCTCCTGTCTGGCAATATTCTCATAAAAAGTCTCTCAAAACTCTCATCTCACACTGAGCCTCCCACAGTTTTGCAATTTTCTCTGTCTTTCCTTCATGTCCTGCACCTCTTCTTCATATGCTCTTCCTATCACCTTCTCTAACTGTGAGACACTCACTTTCCACTCTTTTTCTCTCCATCACCTTCTAGCCCCTCACTGCTTCACATATCTATCCTTCTCATTAGCATCTCTGTGATTGTCTTACTGCTTCTCCCCATCATCTCGCTTTGTGGGTACTTTGCTAACTCTTCCCTCTCTCTTCTCTCCAGCCAGCATCGGAAGGTGCCTCGTTGCCCTCCCAGCATTATGAGGATGAGGGGGATGTGATCCAGGCACTCAAGATTGAACGATTTGAGGAGATTTTGCAGGAGATCCACCCCAGGAGCCCTACAGAGCTGGGCAAAAGCTACAGTGAGGAGGACTTCCAATGTGAGTAGCAGAAAATGTGAGTGGACAGACGTGAGTGTGAATGAGGTTTCATAGACCAAACAGACTGGAGTGTGAGACCCGGGAGCACAGAAACGAGTGAGTGAGTGATTGGGGGTACACATGATGTGAGCGAGGGATCACACAGACATGAATATAAGTGAGGGTGCAGGTGAGTATGAGTGAGTGCACTCTCTGTGTTTCTACCTTAGCTCACCGGCAGTCCTCCCATCACATACACCACCCACTGTCCTGCCACCTTCCCCCTGAACCCTGTAGCAGGGATGGACACAAACACAAGAGGTGGCGGGAAAGCAAGAGGCAGGTATTTGCCCCCGGAGATAGCGCTGGAACTATCCAGGAGGGAGAGGAAGATGAAGATGAGCAGAACACAGAGGGAGATAAAACTTCAGAGGAAGGCACAGACACAGGGGGCATACAGGTAAGTGGGACGTTGGTGTGTGTGTTCCTGGGGTACATGAGGTCAACACACAAACAACTATTCTAGAGTAATGTCTAGCATGGTGTAGACAGGGGACACAGTGATGAATAGGTGCCAGACACAGTGGCACGTAGTGTTTAGAAGTAGCACTCTCTTTGGTTGTTTGGATAATTGGTCCCATATATGAAGACTGATGTTGGTGGGAAGGATGTTATTACTGAGTAGTAGATAAAACAAAGCCATGGGCAAATCTGACAAATGGGGGTAGCTTAGGTTCTTGGGGAACCACCTACCTTTTTACTTGGGACATTTCTTCATGGGGCTTTAGAGAGATCATCTATTGGGCATGTCTCCAGCTCCACCAAAGGGCACAACCAACATCGAAGAGTGGATTGAGTTTGTCTACTTGGACTGTATGTGGGAGTTGTATTGCTCATATGAAATAGAATGAAGTAATACTGACCAATCACAACTGGAGCAATTGTCACAGAAGGCTTCACGAGCCATCAGCCAACAAGGTCTCCTGCTTATTGCTTATTGCACGAGGCATCAATTATCACATTAGTTCATGTAGGGTATATTAGGGGGCACCGTTTCTCACACTGGTGAATTGTAGGGTAAATTAAGGGTTCCCAGTTTTTATTGGTGTAATAGTTTCTCAGAGTGAGTATGTCTTTAGCAGTAACTCTCTGTCTTTCTCTGGGTTCTAGTTCTTCCTGCTGGATGAGAGTAAGACTGACAGCAACACAGCCCTGACACTGACCACAATAACCCAGGGCAAAATTAGTGAGGATGGAAGTTTTCAAGGGTAAGACGGGGCAAGTGACATATTTGCATTAAGAGACTTAGAGTGGGACTGAGTAAAGTTGGGGTAAGGGAGGCAGGGACAAGTCTGGGTAGGGTTCTGGTAAAAGATGGTGTGGAGTTACCCCTAGGAGACTCGTCAGCAGGTAACTCTCAAATGCTTTATTGAAAAGAGTGGTAGAAATATGTGAACTGAATGTAACTATTGGTGACTTGATAACAGTGGCATAAATAACGCATCCCAACAGATGTATTACAAAATAGCAGCAACACCAATTTACAATCTACATGTCAGTCTCTTTGGATGGTTATTAGGGAGTTTAATCTTGCTTCATCTGGTGATAATGGTGACTAGAGGTGTAGTTCTAACCAGCGGCCACAGGGGGCAGCAAGCACTTTCACTCTGACCTGTAATCCAGCACATGTACAGGCTGCACAGTGTAGTACCACAGAGAACACAGTATAGTACCACAGAGAACACAGTATAGTACCACAGAGAACACAGTATAGTACCACAGAGAACACAGTATAGTCCCACAGAGAACACAGTATAGTACCATAGAGAACACAGTATAGTACCACAGAGAACACAGTATAGTCCCACAGAGAACACAGTATAGTACCATAGAGAACACGGTATAGTACCACAGAGAACACAGGGTAGTACCATAGAGAACACAGTATAGTACCACAGAGAACACAGTATAGTACCACAGAGAACACGGTAAAGTACCACAGAGAACACTGTATAGTATCATAGAGAACACAGTATAGTACCATAGAGAACAAAATGTAGTACCATAGAGAACACAGTGTAGTACCATAGAGAACACGGTATAGTACCACAGAGAACACGGTATATTACCATAGAGAACACGGTATAGTACTACAGAGAACACAGTATAGTCCCACAGTCTCTCCTCAAGATGTGCCAAGCACAGGGTAGTTCAATGTGTGGGCACAGACTGGACACAGTCACATTGGGTGCTGGTAGTAGAAATACCAGTGGGTGATATGGAGATGAAGACCAGGGGAAATGCAGCACTTTGCTATTATTCTGCTCTCACACAGGGAAGATGTGTGATTTATGGAGCAGCCCATTACTGACACTGACTTGAATAACCAACAGTTCCCACTGTCACACTCTTATGAGTCTTCCTCAGTCTCTCTGTGCCAACAACTCCTCCCACTTCCTTTCTCAGGGAGAAGTCACTTCCTGATTGTCTTTCCCCACCCTCAGTGACATCCTCTCACTGGGATTGGCTATTTGAACAGGGATGACAGTTCCTGACAGGCAATGGCTAGAATTGTTGAGTTCAGTGATTAGGTGATGTGACTCTGTCCATATAAACTTCACAGATGGCGAGCCAAACTGGGTAGGGTTGGGGTAAGAAGATAGAGAGACAAACTGGGTAGGGTTGGGGTAAGAACATGGGGAGCCAAACTGGGTTGGGTAAGTAGATAGAGAGACAAACTGGGTAGGGTGTGGTAAGAAGACAAGGAGAAAACTGGGTTGGGTTGGGGTAAGAAGATAGAGAGACAAACTGGGTAGGGTTGGGGTAAGAAGATGGGGAGCCAAACTGGGTAGGGTGTGGTAAGAAGACAAGGAGAAAACTGGGTTGGGTTGGGGTAATAAGATGGGGAGCCAAACTGAGTAGGGCCTATGTCTGCTGTGGGGACCATAAAACTGATTGTGTATGTGAGAAAACTTGCTCAACAGGATGTAGGCAAGTTGGGGGTTTATCACAACATCTTGGCAGTTGGGAGGGTTTCTGTGGGGGCAGGTGAGAACCCAGGATAAAAGAACACTAGACAACATGTGAGGAGCTGGGCAGCAGAGAGGGAGCTGGGCAGCTGAGAGGAGGCAGCTAGAGAGCTGGAGGAGCCTGGGACAAGACATGTGAGGAATGAAGACCAGAGGGGAAGGCAGAGATGAAGCCGAACTCTATTCCCCTACCTTTTTGGTAACAACAATGTAGACTTGTGTAATGTGTAACTGTAAATAGTGTCATTTTTGTTTAGTCTAAGTGTAATCATTTATGTAGAACAATCAATTGATTATTTTACAATACATCACTTTACTATACGCTCATTGGTGTGGATTCATTGTCTGCTTGCTCAAAAGAACCAGAAACCCTAGTAAGTGGGTTGAGGTATATTATTAATATTGATATAATTTATGTTAATGATGATATAATATATATAGAAACTTATACAAGGAGAAAACTGGGTTGGGTTGGGGTAATAAGATGGGGAGCCAAACTGAGTAGGGTTGGGTAAGTAGATAGAGAGACACACTGGGTAGGGTGTGTCTAAGAAGACAGGGAGACAAATTGGGTAGGGTTGGGGTAAGAATAAGTTGGAATAAGAGGGATAGGAATGGGACTGGTTAAAGTTTGGGCATGAGGGACAGGAGTCATACTGGGCAGGGTTACAATAAATGGAGAAGGTTAGAATAAGGAAGGGGCAGGTTTGGAATAAGGGGGTCAGGCTGGGACTGGGTAAGGTTGGGGTACAATAGACAGGGTTAGGGTTAACCCTAATTTATAATGTTGGGGTAGGGGGACATGAGTGAGACTGAGTAAGACTTGGGCGTAAAAAGTGGGACTTGATGATCCTATGGGTAGAGAGAAGTTGGGTAGCCTTGTGTTTGATAAAATATTCCATTATCTGCTCAAGCTCCATCATCTATTTTGCATTCTGTCTAAAGAACAAAAGTGCGATCTGGCAGTGCCCCTTGTGGGGATGGAGTTAGTGCTCCCCGTCATTCTCATCGAACACCCCCCAACCACCGCAGCTACAGTCTAACAGAGCGTCGCCGGATTGGCAGCATGACCCACCCTGAGGAAACCCATTACCAACAAGTGCCAACTGATGAAACAGAAGCCGAGACATTGGTATCCGCCGACCTGGACTACATGAAAAGTGAGTAGGAAGTGAGTAGGGAGAGAGGATAATCACAATAATTAAGACAGTAGGGAGAAAGATAGAGGAAGAGCAAGGAGGACATGGGTCAGTGAGGTGAAGGAGCAGCAGAGGGAGGGGGTATGTAATAAACAGTGAGTAAAAGAGGAGAAGAATGATCTACACTGTGAGAAAGAGAGGAGTAACTAGTATGTGGGATGGAATAGACAAGTGGGTGAGAGAAAGGAGTAAGAGGAAGATGAGTTTGTCACTGAGATAAGTATCAGAAGAATACACGGGAGTGTATAGGAACAGGGAAGGAGTGAGTAGGAAAATTAGATAATGGATAAATACGCTGTGAGTGTGATTAAAGAGACAGGGCCTCGTACACTTCTGTGAGTATAACTCCTTGGTTTGATTGCACCCAGCTGCAATTCCTAAGCCAATTAGGGATATACAAAGGGGAACTGATTTACAAACAGAAGAGCTAAATTGCACTTGCCAATAGCAACCCATCATTTTGGAACAATATACTACAAGTTGGAACATGAAAGCAAAGACCTGATTGGTTGCTTATGACAACTACACAACAAAGCTATGCTTGTAATTTAGCTGTAGTGAGTGAGTGAGGGTTTAGTAGGGAAAGGGGGCATGTAGGGGTTTACAGTACAATGGGGGAGGCAGGATTTGTGACATACAGAGTAGATAAGTAGGCAAACAAGATACTCTATGGGTAAGTGAGTGAGACAGGTAGAGTTGTGGGTAGTGTGAAAGGTTTAGGATATATTTGGCAAAATAGTTGGTTACATAGAGAAGAAAGGACTAGTATGAAATATACCGACAATAAGTGCAGGAGTTGTGAGTAAAATACACAGTGTCGATCAGAGTAGAGAAGTGAGTTGAACACAAGTGAGTGAAATATGATTCAAAAGGAATAGAGTAGGAGTGAGTAGGGAGAGAGGATATAGTGTCTATACATATAAATAAATGTTATTAATGAGTGACAGAGTAGTGAGTAAATCTATGGTACATTGGGAATATAAAATGAGTAAGTAAAAGAGGAGAAGTGAAACATTGTTATTCTAGGACCAGAAAAATAAATTAAAAAGATGAAATAAAAGAGGAGTAGGCGTGAGTAGGGAGAGAGTAAAAAGAAGGGAGAGTTATGGGACATGCGAGGTAAGGCATGAGTGGGAATATAATAGAGGAAGGAGTGAGTAGAGAGAGATGAGAATTAAAACAATACTCCTAGTGTATTATTAATATATATCTCCAACCAGAATCTTCTTATTGTCCTCTTTAGGTCACCGGTTTGAGGACCTTCCCGCTGTCCGCAGACATCTTGTACGCAAAAATAAAGGGCAAGTAGTTCATATCAATAAAGAGCATCGTGAGAGACAACCCCATCGGAAAAACGTGACACTTCAACCTCATGAGGTAGAAACATGTCATAATGTGCCATGCAATGATACTCCTTCCCCAGGTACAACAGTAATCCCGTTTTTCTCGTTAGGATAATAACCCATTTTCTACCACCAAGCCTGCACTTCCCTAATCCCCAAATCACCTTCCCTCTACCCTAGGTGTTTGTGGAGCTCAATGAGCTCATCTTGGACAAGCACCAGGAGCTGCAATGGAAGGAGACAGCTCGTTGGATAAAATTTGAGGAAGATGTTGAAGCAGAAACTGACCAATGGGGAAAGCCCCACGTGGCCTCTCTCAGCTTCCGTAGTCTGTTAGAACTCAGGCGGACATTATCACATGGTGAGTGGATGACATCAGTAGATGAGGGCAGATTGTTTGGGGGGAGGGTTATGGACCAAGCAAGGTTAATTTGGTGGCATTGTTAGATGCCATGTGCAATAGGCTAGCTGAGACTGATATTGAGTTGTGATGGTGGAGTCTAAAGAAGACGTTTGTTGTGTAGAGAGATGTTGTAAAGATGGTTGATACAGTGGGTAAATTCTTTAGAAGTTGTTTTGTAGGTGAAATACAGTATAGTGAAGGTGGTTACTGTGGGGTGATTCTTGAAAAGGTGCTGGCTACTGTGGGTGTTCTTTTTTTGAAAGGTGGTGAGTTGGGGAGATGGTACTTGTGTGGGCAGGTCTTTGCTAGTGGGCTGAAGTCTCGAGTAGGTGGTTTTATTGTGTGAGATGGTTTTTATGGTGAGTCTTGAGAAAGTTGTTGTTATTGTTGGAGGAATTTTAAGGAGGTTGTTGTTTGTGAGGGTGAAGTCTTCAGAACATGCTTACTAATGTCTGTGTTTACTTGAGAAGGTGGTTGTGAGGGGAGATATTGGCAAGGTGGTTGCTAGTTTTGACAGAGTATGTCTGATTAAGTGAAGTCGATATGAACCGGGCATAGTTTCCACTCCAGCATTGTTCGGTCCTCAGGTGCTGTACTGTTGGATCTGGATCAGAGAACCCTCCCCGGAATAGCCCATCAAGTGGTGGAACAAATGATCATCAGTGACCAAATCAAGGCTGAGGATCGAGCCAATGTACTGAGAGCTCTTCTTCTTAAACACAGGTAAATACTCCTTGTATAAATCCTGTAGATGTCTTACTCTTCCTAAGTCACTGAGGTGTTTTACAGACAAAATATATCTATATATCTATATATCTATATCTATATATATATATATATATATATATATATATATATATATATATATATATATATATATATATATGACCCCGGTATCTGAAGTATACAGCAATAGCGGCACAGAGGATTGAGAGGATTGTTGCAAAATGGTTCCCCCTGTAACCCTTAGTACAGGTATGTGACCTATTATCCAGAATGTTTAGGACCTGGGGCTTTCCTTGTAACGGATCTTTCTGCAATTTTCATGCCTCAAGTATACTACAAAATCATGTAAACATTAAATAAACCCAATAGGCTGGTTCTGCTTCCAGTAAGGATACATTCTATCATAGTTTGGATCAAGTTCAAGATACTGTTTTATTATTAAAGAGAAAAAAATAATTATTTTTAAAACTCTGGATTATTTAGATAAAATTGAGTCTATGGGAGACAGCATTTCCATAATTCTCAGCTTTCTGGATAATGGGTTACTGGATAACAGATCCCATACCTGTAATGTAACAATGACTTTATTAGCTACATAGTACAGCCAATAACCTCATCATTTTCCAACTAACCACAAGATGCCCTTAGTAACCCTATTCACAATGCGCTCCAAGTAACCTTATCATTATGCCCTCCGGTTCTTAGTATCCTGATGCACTCTGTAACCTTATCATGATTCCATCAAGTTCTTACTATCCTGATTCCCTCAATAACATTTGATTCCCTCAGGTTCTTACTATCCTGATGCCCTCAGTAAAGTTATCATGATGCCCTCAGGTTCTTACTATCCCAGTGCCCTTAGAATCCTTATCATGATGCCCTCAGGTTCTTACTATCCTGATGCCCTCAGAATCCTTATCATGATTCCCTTAGGTTCTTTCTATCCTTATGCCCTCAGTAACTTTATCATGATGGCCTCAGGTTCTTACTATACTGATGCCCTCAGAAACCTTATCATGGTTTTATCAGGTCCTTACTATCCTGATGTCCTCAGTAACCTTATCATGATTCCCTCAGGTTCCTACTATCCTGATTCCCTCAGTAAACTTATCATGATGCCCTCATGTTCTTACTATCCTGATGCCCTCAGATTCCTTATCACAATGCCCTCAGGTTCTAGCTATCCTGATGCCCTCAGAATTCTTATCATGATTCCCTTAGGTTCTTACTATCCTGATGCCCCCAGTAACCTTATCATGATTTCCTCAGGTTCTTACTATCCTGATTCCCTAAGTAAACTTATCATGATGCCCTCAGGTTCTTACTATCCTGATGCCCTCAGAATCCTTATCATGATTCCCTTAGGTTCTTACTATCCTGATGCCTTCAGTAACCTTATCATGATTCCCTTAGGTTCTTACTATCCTGATTCCTTCAGTAAACTTATCATGATGCCCTCATGTTCTTACTATCCTGATGCCCCCATTAACCTTATTATGATTCCCTCAGGTTCTTACTATCCTGATTCCCTCAGTAAACTTATCATGATGCCCTCAGGTTCTTACTATCCTGATGCCCTCAGAATCCTTATCATGATTCACTTAGTTTCTTGCTATCCTGATGCTCCCATTAACCTTATTATGATGCCCTCATGTTCTTACTATCCCGATGCCCTCAGTAAACATATCATGATGCCCTCATGTTCTTACTATCTTCTGAATTCTTCAGATCCTTATCATAATGCCTTCAGTAACCTTATCATGATGCCTTTAGATTCTTACTGATGCTCTCAGAACCCTTATAATGATTCCCTTAGGTTCTTATTATCCTAAAACTCTCGTAATACTTATAATGATGCCCTCAGTAACCTTATCATTGTTTTCAGTGACAGCCAGATTCCTGACCTGATCTTTGCCACACCATCAAGTTTGGGTACATATAGACTATTTATTTGTCTTACAGTCACCCTAGCGATGAGAAGGACTCTTCCTTTTCCCGTAATATCTCTGCGGCCAGTCTTGGCTCCCTTCTTGGACACCACAGTACAAATCATGTATCACAACACAGTGAGCCCAACCTGACTGACCCCCTAATGGGGGGAGATCCTGGCAATCAGGAGACCAAGATAGACACTGAGCGAGAGGTGAGAGTGCAGTCCATTTGGTACTGGGGGATGGGGGCTGGCTTTAGGGTGGAGTCAGTGTTTTCTAACTAGTGACAAACTGAACAAAAACATAACTCCATCAAGTTCAACTCTTATCTCAAAATTCCTGGGATGATTTCTTGGATGATTTCTGGGATGATTTGCAGATAACTGAGCCCCTGATATTTCATGGCAAATAGTACAGAGACAACAGATCAGAGTCCAGGAAAAGGACAACAAAGAGTGTAAAGGTTATGTGTCTGCTAAAAAGAAGGGATCCCAGATAGGCAGGGGTAAAGATGAGTGGAGGGTGCCCCACTTTGTGACATAATGCCCGGGGGGAGGCAAATATTGCAACAATAACATTCCTTAGTGTAAAATTGCACAGAATTTTGGCGCTTCCCCTACAGAACATAATGTCATTAAAAGATTCTGAAAATCCTGAGAAATCTCTGTACAAGAGACAGCCAAGAGTCAGTGTCAGACTGGGATACCAGGGGCCCACCCAAAACCTTATACTAGGGGCCCACCCAAAAACCTTATACTAGGGGCCCACCATAAAACCTTAGACCAGAGGCCCACTCTCAGTACTATTATTCTTTATCTCCTCAATCAACCTCTATTTTCCAAGTCTCTTTTCTTTACACACTATAATCAATTATTCCATCTATTTAGCTTCTTTGTTCTCATAGAAATAGGGAATGACCATGAAATAGGCCAAAAGTTTAGCAGCATGAGGGCCCACTGACACCTTGGGCCACCGGTAGTTTTCCTGGTATCCCTGTGGGCCAGTCCGACACTGCCGAGAGTCAATATTGGGTGCTGGGATCTTCGGACCCTCAAGTGCATTAAATACTGACCCATTGGTTCTGTAGTGGAAATCATCCCATGGGCTCAGGAATACTCTCCAAATTCAGTGTCTGGGAACCCAGTTGCACCCACTGCACAAATGCAAGTTGCACCTCTACCATGCAAAGAAAAACCCATAAAAACCTGATCCAGAACCACCAGTGCCTTCTCTGGGCCCAAACTCCGAGTGGGAATACTGTGATTTGACCAATTAAAATGTGAGATTTTTGTTATAGAAAAGAAAGTAAGAAAAAGTACATTAGTGCACATAGTATGGGGAGCTGGTCCATTTGTGATGGTATGTGGGTACATTAGTGCACACAACACGGGTGTCACGAACGGCACCCTAAATCCAGAACCAGTGCTAGGCTCCCCGGTATCAGCTCTTGCTTCTGCCTTTAACAGCTGCCTTTCACCTCAGGAGGAGCCCTCGGCTAATGCCACCAGGTCTTACTAAGAGAGGAACAAAGCTACAGGTTCTGAATGAGCAAAGGGGCACGACCATCTCACCAGGATACTGGATGCAAGTACACAGCGTGGAAGACAGGCCAGACAACACAGCATGGAACAGGCAGACTGGGCCAGCACAAGCAGAGTTAGAATAGTCTTAGACAGGCCGGAATCAGGATTGGAGAGTGTAGAATAGTCAGACAGGCAAGAGTTCAGGATAAACAGCCAGGCAAGGGTCAGGATTCAGAGTTCAGAATAGTCAGGCAAGACAAGGGTCAATAACCAGAAGATCAACAGTAATCACTTAGAAGTAGCATCGGGAACAACCTAAATTGAACCTAACAACGGGCAATGTGTTTTATTACAAAGCCCCTTTAAATAGTTAGAATTTCGCGCCATTGTGTGATGACGTCATCACGCCTGCGCATAAACCCGGAAGCACGTGGCCGCACGCACCATAAGGGAACTGGCGCTGGAAGAAGACGGCAGCACACGGAGGGCGTCCCCGCCACCCACTAGACCCCCAGGGTGAGTCCTTACAATGGGGAGCTGGTACATCTGTGATGATATGGGGTACATTAGTGCACAACAGGGGGAGCTGGCACATTTGGGAAGGCACCATTAATGCTGAACCATATATACAGGTTTTGGGTAACATATAGTGCCATCCAGGGTAGGCGGGGCTTATTTCAGTAAGACAACCCTATTCTGCATATATGACACTAGCATGGCTTCCACGTAAAAGAGTCTGGGTGCTACAGCAGCCCTCTGTCTGCACCCCAGACCTGAAACCATTCGGTGCATTATGAAGGGAAAGACACAAAAGGGACCCGGAACCGTTGAGCAGCTGAAATCCTGTATCAGACAAGAATGGGTCAAAACTCCCGCAGTTGGGCTCCTCACTTCCCAGTGGTTACAGAGTGTTGGGAAAAGAAGATGGGGTGCAGCACAGTGGGAAACATTACCCTCTCCCCCAATTTTTTGTAAACCTGTTGCCGTCATTAAATGCAAAATGAGCTGAGATTTCTGAGGAAACAATAACATTTCTCAGTTTCAGCATCTGATCTATTTGCCATGAAATATTGGGGTTCACTGATTTGCAAATCACCCCATTCTTTTCTTATTTATATTTTACTCAGTCTCCCAACTAATTTGGAAACAGGGTTGTATTAGTACAGGACTCCCGTTATGTGCTGCTCCCACAACTGAAGAACTGGGGGCCCCAGTAAATACCAACCCATGTGGGGCACCCATGTTGTGCATAGTTGCATAGTGCCTGAGGCTGTGCCCAAGGGGAGTGCAGGGAAAATATGTCACCCCAAAACATGGGATTTACATACTGGCAGTCACAGACACAGTGCATTGTGGGAAAGCCATGGAGATTTTTGCTCTTTGTTCCTTGTTGTCAGTCTGTTGTGGGTGTTGAGATGAGAGATAAGGCACCTTGGCGCTGTCTGTGCCCAGCACTATAACACATATATATATATATATATATATACTCACATTCATTCCCATTGCGTCTCCCCTTTATACACAGAGAGAGTCGATCCCTTCCCTCCACTCTATCCAGCGCTCAAAGTCTAAGCACGAGCTGAAGCTTTTGGAGAAGATTCCGGAGAATGCAGAGGCCAGCGTGGTGCTAGTAGGTGAGTCCCCTGAGCTGGGTTAAGTCCTGCCCATTAATGTTCCACATATGGAAGGAATGTCATCCAATGCCCTTGTCCAGCCTTGCACCTCTTATTCCCAAGTGTACTTTTAGCAACACCCTGCTATATGTGAGGCTGATGTCCAGTATTGAGGGCACTCACCCACCCACTGCAGTTTGGATCTCTATACAGGGACAGTGTACAGCGATTAAAAGCTGGGCCTGTACTAAAATGTGCTGTCTCTTGTTCTTTTCATTCCTTCTCCTACCTACTGGCAGTGAGCTCCTTCTCACCCTACTAATCTAGTCCTTTTTATTCTGTAGCAGTCTGCTCCTCATCCTCCCACATCCATGTACATGATCATTGTCCTCACAGAGGTGTCTACTTTCCTTTATATGTAGATAGACTGCTGAGTCTTGTCCTGATCAGTGCTGGGCCATTCATCATCATCATCATTTATTTATATAGGGCAGTCAAGATACGCAGTGCTTTAAAATTCATCTCCACAGATCCAGGTTAGGGAGGTCATACTTGGTTACGGTACTAACACTGGTTATGACATCACATTTAGAAACATGGAGACATAATTCAGCATTATTTACTCATTGAATAATCTTGTCCCCCATGGAAATGTTAGCAGGCAGAAGTGGCAAATGCTCTCCAGATTTGGGCAGACAAGGTGGGTTATGTAGGATCTCCGCAATATCACAGGCTCAACACAGAAGCCAATTATATTAGATATTTGTAGCAGTCTACAATGGCAGGACATCCCATTTCACCCCCATAACAGGAGTATCTGTAGGCTTTTTGGATTGGTCCAGTAATGTTACTGAACTGAGTAACCTCTATTTGTCCTTGTCAGACTCCCTTAGGTCTTCTTGTGGTACAGTAATGATGCCAACTGAGCCATCTTTCTGCATAATGTCATTTCTGAGAATGGCCAACTGGAAAAGAGAAAAAACAGTTTGTTATAGACAATGAGATATTTGAAATGGTCAGTGTCATTTTTGATTTAGGGAGAAGATTAACATAATCTATCCAGGGCAACTCACTATCAAATATTTGTTATCTCCTCCCATACTGTCAGGCACCCCCTCATCCTAATAACAGGGATCTCTTCAACATCCTACTAATCACCTACTTATTGATTTCCTTCCACTATATGCCTCAACATATTGTCATAGATCTCCTCCTCATCATAGTGTCAGACATCTCCAGATCCTGCTAATCTCCTACTCTGCTCCTCATCATACATTCAGGGATCTCCTCCTCAATGTCCTCTTAGCAAAATCCTCACCCTAATATCCTGCTCAACCTGCTCTTCTTCTCACCATACTATCAGAGATATCCTCCTTATCCTAATGTCAAGAATTTTCTGCCGTTTCAACTAATCTCTCCCTTAACCTACTCTGCTCCTCATCATACTGTCACAGATCTCCTCATCATTATCCTGTTAGTGATCTCCTTACCCCAGTAATCTCCTCCTGAACCTGCTCTTCTTCGACACCTTTACTGTTGGTATTTAGGGTCTCACGTGTATCTACTTGTTTCCCCCAAGGCTGTGTAGAGTTTCTGGAGCAGCCCACAATGGCGTTTGTAAGGCTGCAGGAGGCGGTGGAGCTGGACTCCGTGTTGGAGGTTCCTATTCCTGTGCGTTTCCTGTTTGTACTGCTGGGGCCAAGTACATCAAATCTGGATTATCATGAGATTGGCCGATCCATATCAACACTGATGTCTGACAAGGTGAGAAGGACACTAACTCCCAACTACTCTTCGTGTATCATTTGATCTTGGAGACTTTACTCATTGTGGGAATGACTTGGACTCTCCAATGATCTTGTGCCCCTGTGCCAAATTTCTTTCCCGCTAATTATAATGATAGGCAGTTCATGGCAAATGCTCTCTAGTTATTTTATCTTCATTCCTTTTCATTCTTTTCTAGGGAAAATACAAATATTCACCACACCCGTAATGAAGGAGATTAGAGAAATTAGGAAGGAAGGGGAGGAGAGAGAGAGATTAGGAGGGAAAGGGGGAGAGAGATTAGTAAGGAAGGGGAGGAGAGAGAGTAGGAAGGAAATACAGGAAAAAGAAAGGTAAGGAGGGGAAGTTTAGCAAGGAAGGGGTGGGGAGAGAGATTAGGAAGAAGATGAGAGAGTAGGAAGGAAGGGGGAGATGAGAGAGATGAAGGAAGGGAAGGAGAGAGTAGGAAGGAAGAGGACAAGAGAGAGAGGTTAGGAGGGGAGGAGAGAGAGTAGAAAGGAAGGGGAGGAGAGAGAGTAGTAAGGAAGGGCAGGATAGATAAAGATTAGGAAGGAAGGGGTGGAGAGAAAGAGGTTAGGAGGGGAGGAGAGAGAGTAGGAAGGAAAAGGAGAAGAGAGAGAGAGATAGAGATAAGGAAGGGAAAAAGAGAGAGTTTGAAGTAAGGAGAGTGAGAGATTAGAAAGGAAGAGGAGAAGAGAGAGAGAGGTTAGGAAGGGAGGAGATAGAGTAGGAAGATATGGGAGGAGAGAGCATTTAGGAAAGAAGTGGAAGAGAGAGAGGTTATAAAGGAAGGAGGAGGAGGGAGAGAGTTTAGGAAGAAAGGGGAGGAAAGAGAAAGAGAGATTAGGAAGGAAGGGGAGGAGAGAGAGAGAGATTAGGAAGGAAGTGGAGGAGAGAGAGTAGAAAGGATGGGGAGGAAAAGATAGATTAGGAAGAAAGAGGAGGAGATAGAGTAGGAAGGAAGGGGAGGAGAGAGAGAGAGGTTAGGAGGGAAGGAGAGAGAGTAGGAAGGAAAGGGAGGAGAGAAATTAGGAAGGAAGGGTTAAAGAGAAAGTAGGAAGTAAGGAGAGTGAAAGATTAGGAAGGAAGGGGAGGAGAGAGAGTAGGAAGGAAGAGGAGGGGAGAGAGAGAGAGAGAGGTTAGGAGGGATGGACAGAGAGTAGGAAGAAAGAGAGAGAGAGAGAGAGTTTAGGAAGGAAGGGGAAAAGAGAGGAGAGAGATTAGGAAGGAAGGGTTAAAGAGAAAGTAGGAAGTAAGGAGAGTGAAAGATTAGGAAGGAAGGGGAGGAGAGAGAGTAGGAAGGAAGAGGAGGGGAGAGAGAGAGAGAGAGGTTAGGAGGGATGGACAGAGTGTAGGAAGTAAGGAGAGAGAGAGATTAGGAAGGAAGGGGAGGAGAGAGAGTAGGAAGGAAGAGGAGGGGAGAGAGAGAGAGAGAGAGGTTAGGAGGGATGGACAGAGAGTAGGAAGGAAGAGAGAGAGAGAGAGAGAGAGAGAGAGAGAGAGAGTGGGTTTAGGAAGGAAGGGTAAAAGAGAGAGTAGGAAGTAAGGAGAGTGAGAGATTAGGAAAGAAGGGGAGGAGAGAGAGATTAGGAAGAAAGGGAGGAAAGAGAGAGATTAGGAAGGAAGGGGAGGAGAGAGAGAGAGATTAGGAAGGAAGGGGAGGAGAGAGAGAGTAGGAAGGAAGGGGAGGAGAGAGAGAGAGATTATGAAGGAAGGGGAGGAGAGAGCGGTTAGAATGGAAGGGGTAGAAAGTGCAAGGATCTGTGGTCTCCTCCTAACCCAACTTTCAATGATCTCTCCCCATACTTTTGTCAGTGATCTCTTCCTCATCCTACTTCCAGTGATCACCTCCTTATCCTGTTTTCAGTGATCTCTTTATCCCACCTACGGTGATCTCCTGCTCATCCTGCTGCAGAATTTCTCCTTTTCCTTGTGAAGCTTTGTTCCCCATGTTGACTGTATTATTACCCCTCTCGTGTGTGTGTTTTGCCCCAAAGCTATTCCATGAGGCTGCCTACCTTGCTGATGAGCGGCAGGACCTTCTCAATGCCATCAATGAGTTCCTGGACTGCAGTGTTGTGCTGCCTCCTTCTGAGGTTATGGGGGAGGAACTTCTGCGCTCGGTGGCGCTGTTCCAGCGGGAGATGCTGAGGAGGCGGCAGGGGCAAGAGAAGAAGGTTTTGGAGGAACCCAGAGACATCCAGGACAAAGGTGCCAGATTTGCTCTTTTTATCTCCCCCCCCCAAAATGTTCTTTATGCTTATTCCTCCCCTACCTGACAACGTTTTCTAGCTCTTCTAAAGAAATTTGCAGCAGACAGTGGAGGAGATGATGACCCCCTGCGCAGGACAGGGAAACCTTTTGGGGGGCTTATTCGTGATATCCAGCGGCGGTACCCCAAATATGTCAGTGATTTCCGGGATGCACTGGATGCGCAGTGTATGGCTGCCGTCATCTTCATTTACTTTGCTGCTCTCTCTCCTGCCATCACGTTTGGGGGTCTCCTTGGTGAGTGAGCACTCTCATTATGGGTACCACTTGCACTTAGACACCCTCACTCCATTACACCCCTACTGGTACCTCCTTGCACTCACACTTAGACACCCTCACTCCATTACACCTGTACTGGTACCTCCTTACACTCACACTGAGACACCCTCACTCCATTATACCTGTACTAGTACCTCCTTGGACTCACACTGACACACCCTCACTCCATTACATCTGTACTAGTACCTCCTTACACTCACAATGACACACCCTCACTCCATTACACCCCTACTGGTACCTCCTTGCACTCACACTGACACACACTCACTCCATTATACCTATACTAGTACCTCCTTGCACTCACACTGACACACCCTCACTCCATTACACCTGTACTAGTACCTCCTTGCACTCACACTGACACACCCTCACTCCATTAAACCTGTACTAGTACCTCCTTGCCCTCACACTCACAAACCTTCACTCTATTACACCTGTACTAGTACCTCCTTGCACTCACACTGACACACCCTCACTCCATTAAACCTGTACTAGTACCTCCTTGCACTCACAGTGACACGTCCGCACTCCATTACACCTGTTCTAGTACCTCCTTGCACTCACAAACCTTCACTCTATTACACCTGTACTAGTACCTCCTTACACTCACACTGACACACCCTAACTCCATTACACCTTTACTAGTACCTCCTTGCACTCACATTGACACACCCTCACTCCATTACACCTTTACTAGTACCTCCTTGCACTCACAGTAACACATCCTCACTCCATTACACCTGTGCTAGTACCTCCTTGCACTCACATTGACACATCTTCACCCCATTACACCTGTACAAGTACCTCCTTGCACTCACATTGACACACCCTCAGTCCATTACACCTGTACTAGTACCTCCTTGCACTCACATTGACACATCTTCACCCCATTACACCTGTACTAGTACCTCCTTGCACTCACACTGACAAACCTTCACTCCATTTACACCTGTACTAGTACCTCCATGCACTCACACTGACACACCCTAACTCCATTACACCTGTACTAGTACCTCCTTGCACTCACACTGACAAACCTTCACTCTATTACACCTGTACTAGTACCTCCTTGCACTCACACTGACACACCCTAACTCCATTACACCTTTACTAGTACCTCCTTGCACTCACATTGACACACCCTCACTCCATTACACCTTTACTAGTACCTCACTGCACTCACATTGACACGCCCTCACTCCATTACACATTATACTAGTACCTCCTTGAACTCACACTGACAAACCTTCACTCTAATACATCTGTACTAGTACCTCCTTGCACTCACACTGACACACCCTCACTCCATTACACCTTTACTAGTACCTCCTTGCACTCACATTGACACATCCTCACTCCATTACACCTGTACTAGTCCCTCCTTGTACTCACACTGACACACCCTCACTCCATTACACCTGTACTGGCACCTCCTTGCACTCACATTGACACACCCATACTCCATTACACCTGTACTAGTACCTCCTTGCACTCACACTGACACACCCTCACTCCATTACACCTGTACTGGCACCTCCTTGCACTCACATTGACACACCCATACTCCATTACACCTGTACTAGTACCTCCTTGCACTCACACTGACACACCCTCACTCCATTACACCTGTACTGGCACCTCCTTGCACTCACATTGACACACCCTTACTCCATTACACCTGTACTAGCACCTCCTTGCACACACACATGCCAGTATTGTATCTCTGTTACCTCCTTGCACACACAATGTTCTTTGTCCCACACTCTCTGTCTCTTACCCACAGGTGAAAAGACAGAGGGTCTCATTGGAGTGTCCGAGTTGATAATCAGCACATGTTTGCAGGGGGTTATATTTTGCCTGTTGGGGGCTCAGCCGCTGCTGATCGTAGGGTTTTCAGGGCCACTGTTGGTATTTGAAGAAGCTTTTTACACGGTAAGGGGAGGGCAGTGTTGTCTTGCTTGGGCTCTATACAAAATAGGACACTTTACTAAATAAATTTTGCCCCCAGTTCTGCTCAGCTAATGGCATGGAGTACCTGGTGGGGCGAGTGTGGATTGGCTTCTGGCTGGTGGCCATTGTGGTCAGTATGGTGGCTTGTGAGGGAAGCTTCCTGGTTCGTTTTGTTTCTCGATTCACCCAAGAAATTTTCTCAATTCTCATCTCCCTCATCTTCATCTATGAAACCTTCTATAAACTCTTCAAGGTAAAGGTTTCCTCTTGTGTATATTGAGTGTCAGTGTTGCTAAGGGGCAGTACCTGCTCTTACTAGCCCCGGGGTCTCTCTCAGTGGGTCTGTACCAGGGACCCCCTTTGCCTTATCTCAAGCTATGTCTCACTGTAGGTCTTCCAGGAGCACCCTCTCACCAACTGCCGCCTCCACAACTTGACTGACACCCTAAATGTAACAGAGAACCTTCTACAGAATGGAACAGAGTTGATTGGCCCCACTAGTTTGACTGGGCAACCAAACACCGCCCTCCTGTCTCTCGTGCTCATGGCCGGGACCTTCTTCATCGCATTTTTCCTGCGCAAACTCAAGAACAGCAATTTTTTCCCAGGCAGGGTGAGAGAACAATTATGTCTGGCCACATGCCAAACCCACATGCATATAGTGTACATATATGACTCACGTGCAACACACAGAAGTTCAAAGAAGTTGGGCAGGGTTATGGTTGGGGAGGGATAAGGTGTACAGTACGTTTCCTGGATACAGTATGAAGGCTGTGCTTGTTTTTGGATGGGGCAATGGAGCTCCTAGGGTGTAAACAATATGAACCCTATAACAGAAGCAGAGTACATAATGTAAACCTTATTTATTGGCTTTGTGAGGTTGCAAAGGCACCAGAGAGATGCACTTGGGGTGCTGTAGCCACACCCTGCAGTAGATGTTCCATGCTCTCCCCCTGTTCCTGGGCAATGATACAGCTTCACCCTCCATTCCACCCATTCCACATACTCTCCCCTTTCTCAGGTGCGCCGAGTTATTGGAGATTTTGGGGTTCCCATTGCCATTCTCATTATGGTACTCGTGGACCTCAGCATCACTGACACTTATACTCAGGTAAGTGTTACTCAACAGGGTTTCCTACACTTTAGGGCCACCTTTCAGCTGAAGCCAACTGACATTAACTCACCTACCAACCTGCCCTTGTTGCTGTTGCAGAAATTAAGTGTCCCCAGTGGCTTCAAGGTGACGTCACCAGAGAAACGAGGTTGGGTGATCAACCCTCTTGGCTCCCAGGAGCCATTCCCAGTCTGGATGATGTTTGCCAGTGTCCTACCTGCAGTGCTTGTTTTCATCCTCATCTTCATGGAGACCCAGATTACCACGTGAGTAAAACTAGTCATAGTACAAGTTGATCCAGAGACTGGTCTCATTGCATCTTGGCGTCAGGAAGGAATTTTTCCCCTCTGAGGCAAATTGGAGAGGCTTCAGATGGGTTTTTCGCCTTTCTCTGGATCAACTGGCAGTTAGGCAGGTTATATATAGACTTAAGGTTGAACTTGATGGATGTCTGTGTTTTTTCAACCTAACTTACTATGTATGTACTATCTATTGTGCTGGTACTGAAGTTACAAGTTCTACTGCTCCACATGCCCACCTACATAGAGACCTAGCTCATGTCAGTAAAACTAATTGTACTGGTATTGAGCATACTAGTGATACTGGTCTACATCCACCTCTACTAATACACCAATTGATGTCACAGGCTGATTATCAGTAAGAAGTAGTGGGTACTGGTGCCACTTTCTGGTAATGATACTAGTTCCCTGTTACAGGCTGATTATCAGTAAGAAGGAACGAATGCTGGTGAAGGGATCAGGTTTCCACTTGGATTTGCTACTGATTGTCACAATGGGTGGGATCAGTGCTCTCTTTGGGTTGCCATGGTTGGCCGCCACCACTGTTCGTTCAGTGACCCACGCCAATGCTCTGACTGTTATGAGTAAAGCCGTGGCCCCTGGGGACAAACCAAAGATCCAGGAGGTGAAAGAGCAGAGAGTCACAGGTCTGCTGGTGGCCATCCTTGTGGGTAAGAACTTTCTCTTCCTCCCTTCAGCTATTTCTTCTTCTCCATCCCATAACCTCTCTTCCTATCGCTCTCTGTCTAATATTCATCCCATAACCTTTATGCCCATCCTTCAGTCTCTCCCTTCCCTCTCTGTCTCTAATATTCATCCCATAACCTCTCTGCCCATCCCTCAGTCCCTCCCCTTCCCACTCTGTCTCTAATATTCATCCCATAACCACTCTGCCCATCCCTCAGTCTCTCCCCTTCCCTCTCTGTCTTTAATTCCCCCCCCCCCATCTCATAACCTCTCTGCCCACCCCTCAGTCTTTCTCCTTCCCTCTCTGTCTCTAATATTCATCCCAACCTTAATTCAGGCAATATTTGAAGTTAAAAAAGAGAAGGTCCCCTGCTCATTGGTGAGTTTAGATGCAGAAAAGGCCTTTGATAATGTCTCATGGGAATATTTATTTTGTTGTTGCATAGAGTATGGTCTAAATGGTCAATTTTTTTCTATGATAGAACAAATATACAAATCTCCAATGGCAAGAATAGTGGTAGCAGGAGAACAGTCAGAAACCTTCCCTCTATATAGAGGAACACGTCAGGATTGTCCGCTATCCCCCTTATTATTTAATATCTCAATGGATCCATTAATTAGATATTTAGAAAATTCTGACCTTTTCCAAGGTTTTACGATAAAAGAAAAAATTCGAAAAACATTAGCGTTTGCTGATGATCTTCTACTTCTGATCCAAAATCCCAAAAGGTCTATTAACAACATTTTTACATTCTTTGAAAATTACAAAACTGTCAGGATACACTGTCAATTATGAAAAAACTCAAATCTTGAATATTTGTGACTCAATCCCAAAAAACCTACTTAAAAGCCTTAAGATAAAAATACCCACAGGTAAATTAAAATATCTAGGTATCACATTATCATCTGATTTATCAAAATTATATTCCCTTAATTGTACCCCAGCTATTCAAGCTCTGATTTCTGGGTGTAAGAGATGGATTAACTGCCCATTGAATCTTACAGGCAGAATTGCCTTTATTAAAATGCTAATTTTTCCAAAGATGTCATTTCCTATTTTGAATCTACCGCTTTTACTAAAACATGCTGACATTAAGAAATTAGATCAAACTATTAACGAGTTTATTTGGCAGAACAGAAGGCCAAAAATCTCATTGACCAAAATAAGATACGCCAAAAATATGGGTTAACGTTCCAGATTTTAGAAAATTTTATTTGGCATCAATTGTGAGGTATATCATTGAATGGATCTCAGAAAAAGAGAAATTCACGGATTTAGACATAGAAATTTAATTGGATTCAAAGGAACACATAGTTTCATCCCTTCATAAAAAATGGTCGGAACAACATATTGATGTTTAAAAAAATCCCCTATACAGAGATACGTCCATGGTGTGGAAACTTCTCCTCAAAGAAAATAAATTGAATTATATCATCTCACCCTTTCTTTCTCCATTCTATCTGAAAGGCTTTCCTATTAAAGATAGAGAAATGATGTCGCATAAATGGGAAAAGAAAGGTATTGGCCAAATAAAAGACATAATAGACCAAGATAATGGCATTCCATTATCATGGGAGGTAGTCAAACGCTTATAGGTTTATGAAAAAAGATAGACTAACTTACTCCCAACTAAAAAATGGTATTAAACTTCTGGACCCGAGTACATTATCACAATTAATCAGTAATTCTCTATTTATTTCTCTATCTGACCTTATAAAAAAAAATAAAACATCAATGATATGATATGATAATACTTCTAAAAATACCTTTTCAAAAGGACAGTGCTTTGGAGAAAGCTAGTGTAAAATGGTCCTCATACATGGTATCTAAAGTTTCACCAAAGGAGCTATTATCAAGTCTCCAAAATTATAACCGAATAATTAACTCAGAGAATTGGCGAGACCAACAATTCAGAATTGTACATTTGGGTTATAGTTTAACTTATAAGAAACTGCCAAATTCCTTAGCTATATCTGTTTGCCCAAAATGTAATGAACAGAATATAGACGTCTTACATTACTTATGGTCCTGTCCAAATATTAGACAGTTATGGTATAAAATTGAACAGCTAGCTAGAAAAAAAACCAAAATAGACATGGTTATTACTCCATTGTTTGCTTTATTAGACCGGAAAAATGCTCTTCGAGTAGAGAATAAAGATTCAGAATTAAAAGAAGATATTTTAAATTTTTATTTTTTATTAATGGCTGCAACTCGTAAGTCAATATATTTACATTGGATAAAGGAAATTCCCCCATCATTAGAAACCATAATGAGTTATTTATATAACCTGTGCGTACAAGAGGCAATACATTGCAAAACGGGGAACCAGAAATTAAGGGAGCGTTTTAAAGGTATATTGTCCGTTTATCTTAGAACAATAGAGGCCAATAAGAAAAGGTTTATTTTAAATTGTATTGATTCTGTGGAGAATTCCTTTCTTTTGTAATATAAGCATATTAGCCAACAAATTCATACTGATAAATGGAGTAACTGTGAATTCATTATTAATTTAAATAGAATTCGAGCAGAGATATTTTAATTTTAGTCTTTAAACATTAATTTTAATTGTAAATTCTAATTCTATTCAAACTTTAAACTTTAATCTTATTTCAGGTTTGTTATACCTTGATTTTATTTGCATTTACTGTGTTGTAATTAAGATTGTTTTTATTTAGACAATGGTTTGTATAACATCTCACATATTATGACATCACCATGTTTACTTAACTACATAGCTGAATTGTTCTATTGTATTGGTACTGAAAAATAATTTACTGTAATGTAATCTGTTAATGATCAATAAAAAGAGATAAACAATAATATTCATCCCATAACCTCTCTGTCCATCTTCTGTGGCTCTGTTGAGTATCTAAATCTGCTCTTAGCACTGTTTCTCCTCATCAAATTAAATTTCCCTATTCTCCTGTTTGCTGTGATCCTGAAGGTTTGTCTATAGTGATTGGGGATGTCCTTCGGCAGATCCCATTGGCTGTTCTGTTTGGGATCTTTCTGTACATGGGAGTTACCTCTTTAAACGGGATCCAGTTCTATGAGAGATTACAACTGCTTCTTAAACCTCCCAAGCACCATCCAGATGTGATGTATATAAAGAAGGTAGGTGTTTGCCTGTTTGTCTCTGATCTCGGAGTGAGGGTCTCTGTATTTTCCCAAGGTCCCAGCAGTGTAGTAGCACCAAACTTCCAGCAATATCCAGAATGGATCATAACACTTACTCAAAGGTCTGTCCTTTTTTTGCCCCAGGTGCGGACGCTTCGGATGCATCTGTTCACCGCACTGCAACTTGTCTGTCTCACAATTTTGTGGATTGTAATGTCCACAGCTGCGTCTCTTGCCTTCCCCTTCATCCTCATCCTTACAGTTCCACTACGCCTCTTCATACTGAGAAAGATATTCACGGAGCGGGAAATGAAATGCGTGAGTCCTTCCAATGTTCTTCTTACTCCTTCTGTATCCTCTCTGTGTTCTCTATTTTCTCCTTCTGTAGTTTCTGTGTTCTATGCTTCCTACTTCTGTATCCCCTCATTGTTCTCTGCTTCCTCCTTATGTGTCCTCTGTGTTCTCTTCTTCCTCCTTCTATATCCTCTCTGTGTTATCTACTTTCTCCTTCTGTATTCTCTGTGTTCTCTGTTTCCTCCTTCTGTATCCTCTCTGTGTACTCTTCTACCTCCTTCTGTATCCTCTCTGTGTTCTCTACTTTCTCCTTCTGTGTACTCTGCTTCCAACTTCTGTATACTCTCATTGTTCCCTGCTTCCTCCTTCTGTATCCTCTCTGTTCTCTGCTTCCTACTTCTGTATCCCCTCTTTTTTCTCTGCTTCCTCCTTCTGTATTCTCTCTGTGTTCTCTAATTCCTCCTTATGTATCCTCTGTGTTCTTTTCTTCCTCCTTCTATATCCTTACTGTGTTCTCTTCTTCCTCCTTCTGTATCCTTTGTGTTCTCTGCTCCCTCCTTCTGTATACCCTCTGTGTTCTATACAGTACTTCCTCCCTCTGTATCCTCTCTGTGTTATCTTCTTCCTCCTTCTATATTATCTCTGTGTTCTCTACTTCCTCCCTCGGTATCCTCTCTGTGTACTCTGCTTCCTCTTTCTGTATCCCCTCATTGTTCTCTGCCTCCTCCTTCTGTATCCTCTATGTGCACTCCACTTCCTCCTTCTGTATCATCTGTGTTCTCTGCTTCATCTTCTTTCTGTAACTCCCTCATTGTTCTCTGCCTCCTCCTTCTGTATCCTCTGTGATCTCTTCTTACTCCTTATGTATCCTCTATGTTCTCTGCTTCCTCCTTTTGTATCCTTTCTGTGTTCCCTTCTTTCTCCTTCTGTATCCTCTCTGTTCTCTGTTTCCTCCTTCTATATCCTCTGTGTTCTCAGCTTCATTTTTTCTGTAACACCCTCATTGTTCTCTGCCTCCTCCTTCTGCATCCTATGTGTTCTCTACTTCATCATTATGTATAGTGTTCTCTACTTCCTCATTATGTATCCTCTGTGTTCTCTGCTTCCTCCTTCTGTATCCTCTCTGTGTTCTCTGATTCCTCCTTGTGTATCCTCTGTGTTCTCTTCTTCATCCTTCTATATCTTCTTATTGTTCTCTGCCTCCTCCTTCTGTATCCTCTTTGTGTTCTCTGCTTCCTTCTTCTGTATCACCTCTGTTTTCCATTACATTATTGTATATCTACTCTCAATTCTCTACTCTCTCTCTCTCTGTAGCCCATCTCTGTTCTCTTCCTTCTCCTTTTATATCCTTATTGTGTTGTGTATCTACTTTTTTTCTCCATCTCCTCCTCTTATGAACCTTTCTTCTATCTGTATCATCTTTCTGTTCTCTATTTACTCTTTCTGTGACCCCCCTCTAATTTCTATATCTGCATCCTCTCTCTCACTAAAGTCTAATTGATGCTGATTCCCTCATTATGCTAATTGCTACTCACCGCATATCCCCTCTCTGTTCTCCATTTCCTTTTCTATGTCTTAGCTCCCAGTCCATGTCTTGTTCCTACATGTAGCTCTGCTTTGCTCAGTGATGTTGTTGCCCCTCTCTTTGCAGCTTGATGCTGACGAGGTACAACCAATATTTGATGAGCAGGAGGGTGTGGATGAATACAATGAAATGCCAATGCCAGTATAAAGCCAATCATGAAACTCGGAATAGGACTACAAAGATCTTGGGGGGCAGGGCACCAACACTGCCCCAATGTTGATATTCCTCTCATCCTGGAGAAAGAACTTTCTGGGGGCAGAGCTTCAGAATGACATGGGGGTGGGATGGGGGTTGCTGTCCTGAACTTGTATTAAGGGCTCCTTTGATTGGGAGTCAGGTGACGTACATGCTTGTACAAACTGATCATCTCTTATATTTTGGGCTGGAGGCTTGGACTATGGTAACGCTGGGTCTTAAGAAGCACCTCAAGCGGGAAGTGTGTGGTGACATTACTGCCAGACTCCTCTGTTGCCTAAGTGCAAAAAAGGCAGTTTCTGTTTCTCTTCCCCAGAAAAGTTTATGAAGGGATTGTTACCCCACCATAAATGAAGATAGAGGTCTCTATTGGTCCTCAGAGAAAAGCATTGGCTCTTATCCCTCAATGGAAGAAGTTAGGGAGGGTAAGTCATTAGAGGTAGAGATCAGTTACTGCTCCTTTAACTGTGGCACAACAAGATATGTAACTACTCTTCAATAGTCAGTAATGATGCCCTCGGGCCTGAAGCAAACGTCTGTTTCCCCACAAACATGATGTTTATGCTCTATTGTACAAAGTAGATGCCTGTTACTCCCCAAACATGCTACTTATGCTCTATTGTACAAAGTAGAGGCCTGTCACTCCCCAAACATAATGTTTATGCTCTATTGTATATAGTTGTGGCCTGTTACTCCCCAAACATGACGTTTAGATGTTTATGCTCTATTGTACAAAGTAGAGGCCTGTCACTCCCCAAACATAATGTTTATGCTCTATTGTATATAGTTGTGACCTGTTACTCCCCAAACATGACGTTTAGATGTTTATGCTCTATTGTACAAAGTAGAGGCCTGTTACTCCCCAAACATAATGTTTATGCTCTATTGTACAAAGTAGAGGCCTGTTAATCCCCAAACATAATGGTTATGCTCTATTGTACAAAGTAGAGGCATGTTACTCCCCAAACATAATGTTTATGCTCTATTGTACAAAGTAGAGGCCTGTTAATCCCCAAACATAATGGTTATGCTCTATTGTACAAAGTAGAGGCCTGTTACTCCCCAAACATAATGTTTATGCTCTATTGTACAAAGTAGAGGCCTGTCACTCCCCAAACATCATGTTTATGCTCTGTTGTACAAAGTAGAGACACGTTACTTCCCAAACACGATGTTTAGATGTTTATGCTCTATTGTACATAGTAGAGGCCTATGTGTATGCTCCATTGTACAAAGTAGAACCCCCTAAAGCAATATCAGAGGTTCATTATGGTTCCCCAGTAGTAAGCACTGTGTATTCATGCTCCTAAAGACTTTCTATGGAGGTACAGTCAGTGCCGCTCAACAGAATGATTGTTACTCATTACTCATAGACAATGTCAGCTCCGCTTTCTTTAGAGCATTTATTTATGACTTGAGTACTTAGTATTCATGTAAATTGCAGTATTTTATTTACCAAAGAATGAATATGTATACAGATATTAACATGCTGACACCAGACACTTGTGTTTTCTCTTACGCGCCATTTTATATATATATATATATATATATATATATATATATATATATATATATATATATATATATGTGTCCAAAAGGATCGGCACTCACAGGGCTTATAAAATAAAAATAATTTTTATTTTCAGAACATTTAAACTGACATTTCAGCCCAACACTTGGCCTTTCTCCTTTAACCTTTTACCATCTGACTCCGGCTTTACGTGGGTCCCAGGCTTGTGCCAGCCTCCTTTGAAGTTTCTTGGCCTTTCCTGTGTAGGACCGAAACGTCGGATCACTAAACCTACTTTTTAATTTCAATTGATTGGTATGGTGTAAATGGTGTAAATCCTGTGAGAATTTTGCTTTTGATTTTTTTTCAAGGTGTGCTATATATATATATATATATATATATATATATATATATATATATATATATATATATATATATATACCAACCACAGGGAGGAACAACATCAGGCCTTTTGTTACGTCAGGGCTGTGATGTCTCTTAAGGTGGCCATACACGGGCAGCTTAAAGATGTTGATATCGGTCCTTTAGACCAATTGGGCATCTTATCTGCCCATGTGTGGGGGCTCCCGACGTGTTCTTCCGATATTAGGCCAAAAATCGTCCAGATATCAATCAGTCAAGATTGATTTTTTTTCTATGATCCAGGACCACATTGTCTAGTTGATGCAGTCCTACGACCCGCCAGTGCCCATTCGTAGCAAACCAATCACAGTCCTGTCTGCCTTCTCCCTCTAGTCTCCTCCTATTCACTATTAAACATGCACACACACTAACCAATCACAGTCCTGTCTGTCTTCTCCCTCTAGTCTCCTCCTATTCACTATTAAACATGCATACACACTAACCAATCACAGTCCTGTCTGCCTTCTCCCTCTAGTCTCCTCCTATTCACTATTAAACATGCACACACACTAACCAATCACAGTCCTGTCTGTCTTCTCCCTCTACTCTCCTCCTATTCACTATTAATCATGCACACACACTAACCAATCACAGTCCTGTCTGCCTTCTCCCTCTAGTCTCCTCCTATTCATTATTAAACATGCACACACACTAACCAATCACAGTCCTGTCTGCCTTCTCCCTCTAGTCTCCTCCTATTCACTATTAAACATACACACACACTAACCAATCACAGTCCTGTCTGCCTTCTCCCTCTAGTCTCCTCCCATTCACTATTAAACATGCACACACACTAACCAATCACAGTCCTGTCTGCCTTCTCCCTCTAGTCTCCTCCTATTCACTATTAATCATGCACACACACTAACCAATCACAGTCCTGTCTGCCTTCTCCCTCTAGTCTCCTCCTATTCATTATTAAACATGCACACACACTAACCAATCACAGTCCTGTCTGCCTTCTCCCTCTAGTCTCCTCCCATTCACTATTAAACATGCACACACACTAACCAATCACAGTCCTGTCTGCCTTCTCCCTCTAGTCTCCTCCTATTCACTATTAAACATACACACACACTAACCAATCACAGTCCTGTCTGCCTTCTCCTTCTAGTCTCCTCCTATTCATTATTAAACATGCACACACACTAACCAATCACAGTCCTGTCTGCCTTCTCCCTCTAGTCTCCTCCCATTCACTATTAAACATGCACACACACTAACCAATCACAGTCCTGTCTGCCTTCTCCCTCTAGTCTCCTCCTATTCACTATTAAACATACACACACACTAACCAATCACAGTCCTGTCTGGCTACTCAGTAAAAAACTAAAGCCCTGCTCTGGTACTTTGAGCTTTAGAGCTGGACTTTAGCTGAATTCCCTCCATCCCTAGTTGTGTGACTTTCCACCTTGTAATGATCCCAAATGCTGAATTGTGTTTGTTCCCCTTATCTAGGGGTGAGTTGCAGAATGAATATATAATACAGGGAGAGGAGACCCACGATTCTTGGAGGGGAGAGAAACCTTATGCACTACTTGTATGTGTGTGACGTGTGTCATGTAATGGGATTATTATATATTTTATTGAAACCTGTGTGTGTAAATGATAAATTGATGGGAAGATAAGTCTGATTGGCAGCGACACTGCAGTTTCCTATCAAGCAGTGTCTTTGGGGCAGGACATCAGGATTTACACTGAATTCTCACTCACAAAGATTGGAAACTGAACTCTGAGCTGTATTGTTGAATAGCATTATATATTCTAATTTCTACAGTTTGGAATTATCATCTATATACAATAAAAAAGCAAACAAAATCACCTGTAGTAAAGTGAATGGGGTTTCATACACAGTCTGTTTATTATAGGGAGACACAAACTGTGCCCAACAGTTCAGTCACTTTGCTTATACAAAACAGTCCATCTGGGAAGGAATTTCCACATTACAAAGGTTTCTCTATATTTAATATACTGATTTGCATATTCACTTTATACTCTCCCCATGTTCAATGTACAGTGTATTAATGTGCATAGTAAACTAATGATCACACTCTGATTGGACATTGTTCTGTGTGGAGGGATTGTGGGAGGAGTTTAATCACTAAGCACTGCTGTAATAAATGTATATATATATACCTGTATCCAGGATACACCTGTGTCTCTATGCCCAGGGGATTGTTCACGCAGAATCATTTATGGAATTCCTTCCAGTATTGATTTTTATTTAGGTTTGCCCTGTCATAGCAGAGATGTATAGTTTAACTTCTAATCTACCCACCTATATAGATCTCCGTATATACAGGCCTTATTCACCTGACCCCATTCCCAACGTTCCTAATATCAGATTTTACATGGAAGCCCACTAGAAATGGGTTACAATAGACGCTGTACCCCAATACACATGTGCTGATCATAAATTAGGGATAGAACCAAAACAATATTCCTGCCTAGTGTCCACCATGATTTCCTTATTGAAGTTATGGAATTTATTCATATAATTACTTGCCATTGGAGCACTGTTATGTTCAGCAGGTCAGGGGAGCGGCAATGGAGGTGGGCTTTGCTCCTAATTATGGAAATGTTCATGGGTTATTGGGAAGACCCTTTATCTGGAGCCCTGGCATCCTTCATTCATGATCTATTATTATTTGGTATGTTCCAGAACTGTTCTACTTTCCTTCCTGCAGGAGGGAGATGGCTAGTAGCCGGCTGGCTCTTTCCTTGACCCGCAGGAGGGAGATGGCTAGTAGCCGGCTGGGTCTCTCACTGACCTGCAGGAGGAAGATGGCTAGTAGCCGGCTGGCTCTCTCCTTGACCCACAGGAGGAAGATGGCTAGTAGCCGGCTGGCTCTCGCCTTGACCCGCAGGAGGGAGATGGCTAGTAGCCGGCTGGCTCTCTCCTTGACCCGCAGGATGGAGATGGCTAGTAGCCAGATGGGTCTCTGCTCGGTTCAATGGTTATCAGATGCCGTTGTTTCCTGTTTAGATCTCACCATAAGTCAGAGTAATGGGGTGATGCCTTTAAAGGGGAAGTTCACCCTAACTAGTTACCCAGTTGTTGAGTAATGTGACATATTAATGAAGGGTGAGGCATGCTGGCACCTGTAATCCAGCAAATTCAGGGTTGTACTCTTAAAGCAATATTTCACAATAAAACCTTTTTGTTGCTCAGGTCAAGTTTGAGCAGAATGAAGAGAAGATTTCTGCAGTATCTCAATACAAGCGCAGTGTTTGAGTCAATAGATTTGCATCTTGGCACATCAGTACAAACATGAAAGAGCCGTGCAGGATCAGCAGGTTTCTTTTACACAGTGCCGTTTCTTTTGTGCTCCTGCAATGTCGCCCCAAGAGCTTACTATTCCTGCACCACAGGGGGCCGCGTCACTAGTGAAATTCAGGGACGCTGCTGCCATGAGGTAAGTAGAGAGGTTACTAGGGGCAGCAAGAAGCTGGTAACTGAAAGAGCTGAAAGTACAATTTTTAAATCTGAGTTTTGGCTCTTCTAGAGCGTAATGTAGTGATGTGGCCCCTCCTCAACCCTCTCCAACCCATGGAAAGGTAATTGTGGGGTGTGAGGGGGCGGCATCCCAATGGCCACCTCAGGTCTGTGTGGGGCCAGTTTTTCATCCCAGTGGCGCAGCACCCCTATTCCATTGTTAGTGGTCTAATCCATTTGTTGTATATGTGAGGGGTACCTCGACCTGGGACACATCCCCCCTGAGTCTTAGGCCTATACTGATATACTATATTAATCCTCATCCAATGGGCCTTCACTGTAGCTGCTGCAGCTCTACGGCCCAGTGAGGGACTCGAACCCCAATTGTCTCAAAAGAAGCAGAAGGTTCATTAGTCCGGCCCCTTCTCTGGGCAGAGTCACCCCTGCTTAGTTCCCAATGGATACAAATGAATGGATGGCAAATGCACCGGATTACATGGACACCCCCCCCAAGTGCTTGCATTTCAGGCAAAAACTCCCCAATTCCCTGGGTGTGCGGCAATGGCGTAACTAGAAATGATTGGGCCCCACAGCAAATTAATATTAGGGTCTCCAACATATCCAGAGGTTTTACCAGGGGTGCTTCACCAATGAGGCGAGTTGAGGCTGTCGCCTCAGGTAACAGCGCCCCACTAGGTACCAGGGGCGGCAAAAATGCTGCTCCTGGTACTTTAAGAGCGAATTTCCGGGGGAGGGGGGGCCAGGATCGCCCCTGGGTTTTACCATTATATGTTGAATTTGTTGATTAATGAAGGCTTTATGGGGCCCCTCTGTAATAACGCCCCTGCTTTTGCACAGATTCGGCTGCAGAGTGATGTCACTTCCGGCCCAAAGTGATGTCACTCCCGGTTTTGCGTATCCCCAGGTCGGAAGGTTAGTTGGCCTATTGCAGATCAGTGGGGGAAATTGAGGTACGGGGTACGGGTAGAAGAAAATAGACCTGTGCAGGACTGTACAACAGCAGGGGTTACAGACAAGTGGCACCAACGTAAAAAGTGTCCCCAGAAACTCGGCCTGGACTCTCAGTTCTATTTGCTGCCCCTCCGAGGTTAATGAAGGGTTAATAACTGTATTACTGTTATTCTTTCTATTTGCTGTTCATTGTTCTGATTTCCATGTTCTGTATCACTCTCATTAGAAATAGAGCAAGTGTGGCCTCTTCCCTCTGCGCCCCACTCTTACATTGACCCCCACCTTGCCAGGCTGCCCAGCAAGTAATGGACAATTTGGTACAAGTCTACACTACCCTGGGTAGCCCTGCACTTGACTCCAATCCCCTATTAGTTGCCAACTGGCTAGAAGCAGTCACAGACATGTGGGCTGGTTATTGTGTTGTATAGACTGGATGGGTTAGTGGAATGGTCTATATTGGTCATACCACAAGCTCCCTAAAAACAAGGTTAGGTCTGCCTAACCCTAGTTCCGGCCCTGCTTGTCGTGCACCCCTGAAAAGCAAGCTGCTATAATTTAAGTGCTGGATGATTGCTTGTATATATCCTATGGGTCTCAAGGAACAATTGGAAGTTCCCATAGAAATATATATACTGTATAGCTATAGAGGGCACTGCAGGCAAATAATACACGCAGAATAGGAAGACCATTGATGCTTTCTGTAATGAGGGTAAGTTGTGGCCATGAGTATTACAATATGGACTAAATGACAGCACAGAGACTCAGTCGAGACAAAATAGAGACATATTGGATAGTGACATTTTATTGAAGCCTGAATGCACAATATGAGCTGAGTACAAGCCACACTCATGAGCTGCTTTCCACTCCCATCAGTGTCCTCCTCGGTGGGGCTTCAGACGTTCCTGGATTGGGATGGTTGCTGGGCGTCTAAGGCTTGTACTTGCACACGTACTGCTTGACTTCCTTGCAGTTACTGTCATTCCACTTCACAAAGCCTGTACGGGGCAGAGGAGCCAGAGGTCACACGTTGCATCGAAGCCCTGCCCTTTCATTGGCTCAATGTCCAAATTTGTCCTACATCTCATGTAGGGTGTGACATGTGGGGGTATTTTGGATGGAGTAGGCATATAACACAGAGAGATACGGGCTCATGGTGGGTTTGAGATGTAGGGGTATTTTGGATGGAGTAGGCATATAACACAGAGAGATACGGGCTCATGGTGGGTTTGAGATGTGGGGGTATTTTGGATGGAGTAGACATATAACACAGAGAGATACGGGCTCATGGTGGGTTTGAGATGTGGGGTATTTTGGATGGAGTAGACATATAACACAGAGAGATACGGGCTCATGGTGGGTGTGAGATGTGGGGGTACTTTGGATGGAGTAGACATATAACACAGAGAGATACGGGCTCATGGTGGGTGTGAGATCTGGGGGTATTTTGGATGGAGTAGACATATAACACAGAGAGATACGGGCTCATGGTGGGTGTGAGATGTGGGGGTATTTTGGATGGAGTAGACATATAACACAGAGAGATACGGGCTCATGGTGGGTGTGAGATGTGGGGGTATTTTGGATGGAGTAGACATATAACACAGAGATATGGACTTATGTAGGGTGTGAGATGTGGGGGTACTTTGGATGGAGTAGACATATAACACAGAGATATGGACTCATGTAGGGTGTGAGATGTGGGGGGTACTTTGGATGGAGCAGACATATAACACAGAGATATGGACTTATGTAGGGTGTGATATGTGGGGGTATTTTGGATGGAGTAGACATATAACACAGAGAGATATGGGCTCATGTAGGGTGTGAGATGTGGGGGTACTTTGGATGGAGTAGACATATAACACAGAGATATGGACTTATGTAGGGTGTGAGATGTGGGGGTACTTTGGATGGAGTAGACATATAACACAGAGATATGGACTTATGTAGGGTGTGAGATGTGGGGGTACCTTGGATGGACTAGACATATAACACAGAGATATGGACTCATGTAGGGTGTGAGATGTGGGGGTACCTTGGATGGACTAGACATATAGTGTAACACAGAGATATGGGCTCATGTAGGGTGTGAGATGTGGGGGTATTTTGGATGGAGCAGACATATAACACAGAGATATGGACTCATGTAGGGTAATTACATTTATGGGCTGAGAAACATGGCACTTACCCTCCTTGCAGGACAGTTCCCCACAGTACTCAGCTGAATTGTAGTTGTCCGGCTGCCCAGCGAGCCACGAGCGGTAATTGTACATGGAGCCATCATTCCACTTCCAGCGACGATTCTGAAAAGGAGAGGAAATTGTGTATCCAGGGGTTCATGTTGCTCCCACCAATTCCCTGCTTTTGCTTTGATCTCAACTTATTTTAGGGATTCTGGGGACTCACCTGCTCAGGGTCATGGAGACCAATCCACACTGGTTTGTTCTTCTGGTAGGCAGAGATATGGGAAGCAATGACGTCTGCCTCTGCAGAGTCCAATATTGAGGCCAAGTGAGCCCCATGTCCGTATGCCTGGCAGTCGTACTGGTGAAGACACAAGCATTTCATGCACCAATTGGTTCTTTGCACATTCACTGAGATGTGTGTGACTCACAAATTCCTCCAGAAATGGTTTGGGCCAATTACGGACCGTCGCATGGTCAATCTTTGTCAGATGGCCTTACTGAGGCATCATACCTCAATGTGAATTCATAGGGTTTGTGCTGAACACTTCTGATCTCTAAGCCTGACAAAGGCTGCAGCTCAGAGAAGGGAGAGGAAATATGGGGAGGAAAGGGTCTGGACAAGGGGGATGATGGGGTACACTGGAAGGGCATGGTGGATTTATTGCTGGAAGGAGGAGGGTTGTAGGGGCACAGTGGGAGAATAAGGGGTAGTGCAGTTGGTTTATGCAAAATCATGGGCGCATCATGGTTCATCCCTGGCAGCAAAGTTTTGGGGTACAGTGGGGCTTAGGAAACAATCATGGTTTATACCTAGCAGGAAACATATTGGGGTACAGTGAGGATCCCTAATTTATTTTACATTGTCATGAACATTGACAAGTTTGGGGTACATCTCTTACCTCAGCCTCAGCCCAGCTCAGGGGGTAGCGGAAATACCCATAACAATTTGCCTTGTAAAAAAACCATCCATTGGGGCAAGAAGAGCGGACCTGTGCAGCTACAGAGAGAAAAAGCTCAGTGAGTAACCTCTGCAGGGGCCCAAGATTCTCTGCAGAGCAGCTCGTCCCTAGTGCACCCCAATAATCAGGGAAATAGGAGCCACATAGAGATCAGCTAGAGAGAACCATACTTTGTGCAAATGGGGGAACCAGACTCATAATGGAACAGAAAAATCACTGAGAGACTGGGGGAAAGAATTTACCTATAGGGGAGGGGTTTAACCACTCAGCCCCACTGTGTAACTGTGCACCCCACTAACTATTCCTGTGCTTACACAAACCTCATTAACCAGCATCCTCAACTTCCAAGGGTCCTAGGGTCCCCCCACACTTTATATCAGTCAGGAATGTTCCTCACATGGGCTGAGTATGAGTGTGAGTGAGCACTTACCTTCCAGCACATTACTAACGGCCAGAGCACCGAGAAGCAGCAGCAGTGGAAACCAAGAAGCCATTCTCTCCTGATGGGGGGACACCAGACAATGGTACAGTCAGACAGACCTCTATAGCACAGAGAGAGTGGGGAACAGAGAGAGACAGCCCTGGATGGCAATGAGAGAGTGGGGAACAGGGATAGACAGCCCTGGATGGGAATAAGAGAGTTGAGAACAGAGAGAGACAGCCATGGATGAGAGAGAGAGTGGGTAACAGGGAGAGAGACAGTCATGGATGGGAATGAGTGAGTGAAGAAGAGGGAGAGACAGCCCTGAATTAGAAAGAGAGAGTGGGGAACAGGGAGAGACAGCCATGGATGGGAAAAGGAGAGTGAGGAACAGAGATAGACAGCCATGGATGAGAAAGAAAGAGTGGGGAACAGGGAGGGAGACAGTCATGGATGGAAATGAGAGAGTGGGAAAAGAGAGAGACATCCCTGGATGGGAAAGAGAAAGTGGGGAACAGGGAGAAACAGCCCTGGATGGGAAAGAGAGAGTGGGGAATAGAGAAAGACAGCCCTGGATGGGGAAGAGAGAGAGTGAGGAACAGGGAGAGAAAGCTATGGATGGGAAAGAGAGTAAGGAACAGGGAGAGAGACAGCCCTGGATGGGGAAGAGAGAGTGGGGAACAGAGAGAGACAGCCCTGGATGGGGGAGAGAGAGTGAGAAACAGGGAGAGAGACAGCCCTGCATGAGATAAAGAGAGTGGGGAGAGGAGGTGACAGCCCTCTATGGGATACAGAGAACTGGCAAGAGGAATAGAAAGAGCGTAGGAAGGAAGTCAAGACAGACCTGTTCCTCAGGGAGTGTGTAGAGCTGTGAGTTCTGTGCCTGAGTGCAGGGGTCTCAATACATATAAAGCCCTGTAGGGTGGAGGCAGCAATATGGGCCCAGGGTGGTTCTGTTTGTACAGATAATAAGGGAGTTCACTTTATGGGCATAATAAAAGCCATAACTGATAAAAGAGCTAAACAGATGGGCACTATCTCACCCCACCCCCTCTTTATATCCCTCTGTCACCTCTCCCTCACCCTTTTTTCTCTCTCCAGCCAAAAATTCCCTCATTACCAACCCAGTCTTTCTCTCTTCATCCTCCCTATCCCCACTTACCTCTCCTTTGTCTCTATCCCCAATTACTTCTCTCCATCCTCCCTATTCCCACTTACCTTCCCAGTCTCTCTCTCCATCCTCCCTATCCTCACTTACTTCTCTCCATCCTCCCTATCCCCACTTACCTCTCCTTTGTCTCTATCCCCAATTACTTCTCTCCATCCTCCCTATTCCCACTTACCTTCCCAGTCTCTCTCTCCATCCTCCCTATCCTCACTTACTTCTCTCCATCCTCCCTATCCCCACTTACCTCTCCTTTGTCTCTATCCTCACTTACTTCTCTCCATCCTCCCTATCCCCACTTACTTCTCTCCATCCTCCCTATTCCCACTTACCTTCCCAGTCTCTCTCCATCCTCCTTATCCCCACTTACTTCTCTCCATCCTCCCTATTCCCACTTACCTTCCCAAGTCTCTCTCTCCATCCTCCCTATCCCCACTTACTTCTCTCCTTTGTCTCTATCCCCACTTACTTCTCTCCATCCTCCCTATCCCCACTTACTTCTCTCCATCCTCCCTATTCCCACTTACCTTCCCAGTCTCTCTCCATCCTCCCTATCCCCACTTACTTCTCTCCATCCTCCCTATTCCCACTTACCTTCCCAGTCTCTCTCCATCCTCCCTTTCCCCACTTACCTCTCCTTCATCCCTATCCCCACTTACAGTGTCAGACTGGCCCCCCAGGATACCAGGAAAACTCCTGATGGGCCCAGGGGTGAGTGGGCCCTCATGCTGCTAAACATTTGGCATTTTCATGGCATTTTCTTTTTTCCTTAATAAAGAGGCTAAATAGATGGAATATAGATTATAGTATGTACAGAAAAGTGACTAGGAGAAGACTAGACGTTGAGCGAGGAGAGGAAGAAAATAGTACTGAGTGGCCTCTTTTCTAAGGTTTTTGGGTGGGCTCCTGGTGTACCAGTCCAAAACTGCCCACTTACCTTCCCATTCTCTCTCCATCCTCCCTATCCACACTTACTTCTCTCCATCCACCCTATTCCCACTTACATTCACGGTCTTTCTCTCCATCCTCCCTATTCCCACTTACCTTCCCAGTCTCTCTCCATCTTCCCTATCCCCATTTACTTCTCTCCATCCTTCCTATCCCCACTTACCTTCCCAGTCTTTCTCTCCATCCTCCCTATCCCCACTTACCTTCCCAGTCTTTCTCCCCAGTCTCCCTATTCCCGCTTACCTTCCCAGTCTCGGTCCATCCTCACTATCCCCACTTAATTCTCTCCATCCTCCCTATCCCCACTTACTTCTCACCATCCCCACTTACCTCTTTCCACCCTCCATATTCCCACTTACCTTCCCGTTCTCTCTCCATCCTCCCTATCCCCACTTACTTCTCTCCTTCCTCCCTATTCCGACTTACCTTCCCAGTCTCTCTCCATCCTCCCTATCCCCACTTACTTCTCTCCTTCCTCCCTATTTCCACTTACCTTCCCAGTCTCTCTCCATCCTCCCTATCCTTACTTACTTCTCTCCATCCTCCCTATCCCCACTTACTTCTCTACATCCTCCCTATTCCGACTTACCTTCCCAGTCGCTCTCCATCCTCCCTATCCCCACTTACCTCCCCAGTCTCTCTCTCCATCCTCCCTATCCCTACTTACCTCTCCATCCTCCCTATCCACACTTACCTTTCCAGTCTCTCTCCATCCTTCCTATCCCCACTTACCTTGCCAGTCTTTCTCTCCATCCTCCCTATCCCCACTTACCTTCCCAGTCTTTCTCCCCAGTCTCCCTATTCCCGCTTACCTTACCAGTCTCGGTCCATCCTCACTATCCCCACTTACTTCTCTCCATCCCCACTTACCTCTTTCCACCCTCCATATTCCCACTTACCTTCCCGTTCTCTCTCTCCATCCTCCCTATTCCGACTTACCTTCCCAGTCTCTCTCCATCCTCCCTATCCCCACTTACCTCCCCAGTCTCTCTCCATCCTCCCTATCCCTACTTACCTCTCCATCCTCCCTATCCCCACTAAACTTCCCAGTCTCTCTCCATCCTCCCTATCCCTACTTACCGCTCGATCCTCCCTATCCCCACTTACCTTTCCAGTCTCTCTTCATCCTCCCTATCCCCACTTACCTTTCCAGTCTCTCTGTCCATCCTCCCTATCCCTACTTACCTCTTGATCCTCCCTATCCCCACTAAAATTCCCAGTCTTTCTCCATCCTCCCTATCCCAACTCTTCCCAGTTTCTCTCTATCCTCCCTATCCCGACTTACTTCTCTCCATCCTCTCTATTCCCACTTACCTTCCCAGTCTCTCTCTATCCACCTTATTCCTACTTACCTTCCCAGTCTCTCTCTAACCTCCCTATCCCCAATCTTCCCAGTCTCTCTCTCCATCCTCCCTATCCCCACGTACCTTTTTCAGTCTCCCTCTCCATCCTCTCTATCCCCACTTAATTTTCTCCATCCTCCCTATTCCCACTTACCTTCCCAGTCTCTCTCCATCCCCCCTATCCCCACTTACTTCTCTCCATCCTCCCTATCCCCACTTACATTCCCAGTCTCTCTCCATCCTCCCTATCCCTACTTACCTTCCCAGCCTCTCTCTCATCCTCCCTATCCCCACTTACCTTTCCAGTCACTCTCTCCATCTTCCCTATCCCCACTTACCTCCCCAGTCTCTCTCCATCCTCCCTATCCCCACTTAGCTTCCCAGCCTCTCTCCATCTTCCCTATCCCCACTTACCTCCCCAGTCTCTCTCCATCCTCCCTATCCCCACTTAGCTTCCCAGCCTCTCTCCATCTTCCCTATCCCCACTTACCTCCCCAGTCTCTCTCCAACATCCCTATCCCCACTTACCTTCCCAGCCTCTCTCCATCCTCCCTATCCCCACTTAGTTCTCTCCATCCTCCCTATTCCTACTTACCTTCCCAGTCTCTCTCCATCTTCCCTATCCTCACTTACCTCCCCAGTCTCTCTCCATCCTCCCTATCCCCACTTACCTTCCCAGTCTCTCTCCATCCTCCCTATCCTCACTTACCTTCCCAGTCTCTCTCTCCATCCTCCCTATCCCCACTTAGTTCTCTCCATCCTCCCTATTCCCACTTACTTCTCTCCATCCTCCCTATCCCCACTTATATTCCCAGTTTCTCTCCATCCTCCCCATCTCTACTTACCTCCCCAGTCTCTCTCCATCCTCCCTATTCCCCCTTACCTTCCCAGTCTCTTTCCTCTCTCCATCCTCACTCAGGGCGGTGCACCTGGGCCACTTCCTAAATGTGGTAAAATACTCCACTCTATGAAAACCCCTTCTTTATCTAATCACAATTTACTACTCCCCATCCTCCATATTCCCACTTACCTTCCCGGTCTCTCTCCATCCTCCCTATCCTCACTTACCTTCCCAGTCTCTCTCTATCCTCCCTATCCCCACTTACTACTCTCCATCCTCTCTATTCCCACTTACCTTACCAGTCTCTCTGCATCCTCCCTATCCCTATTTACCTTCCCAGCCTCTCTCTCCATCCTCCCTATCCCCACTTACCTTTCCAGTCACTCTCTCCATCTTCCCTATCCCCACTTACCTCCCCAGTCTCTCTCCATCCTCCCTATCCTCACTTACCTTCCCAGTCTCTCTCCATCCTCCCTATCCCCACTTACCTTCCCAGTCTCTCTCCATCCTCCCTATCCCCACTTACTTTCCCAGCCTCTCTCTCTCTCTCCCCATCCTCCCTATCTCTACTTACCTCCCCAGTCTCTCTCCATCCTCCCTATTCCCACTTACCTTCCCAGTCTCTTTCCACTCTCCTTCCTTCCTATCCCCACTTACCTTCCCAGCCTCTCTATCCATTCTCCCTATCTCTACTTACCTTCCCAGTCTCTCTCTCCATCCTCCCTATCCCCACTTACCTTCCCAGACCCTCTCCATCCTCCCTATATACACTTACCTTCCCAGTCTCTCTCTCCATCCTCCCTATTCCCACTTACCTTCCCAGTTTCCTCTCCATCCTCCCTATCCCCACTTACCTACCCAGCCTCTCTCGCCATCCTCCTTATCCCCACTTCCCAGCCTCTCTCCGCCCTCCCTATCCCCACTTACATCCCCAGTCTCTCTCCATCCTCCCTATCCCCACTTACCTTCCCAGTCTCTCTCTCCATCCTCCTTATCCCCACTTACCTTTCCAGTCTCTCTCCATCCTCCCTATCCCCACTTACCTACCAAGCCTCTCTCTCCATCCTCCCTATCCCCACCTTCCCAGCCTCTCTCTCCACCCTCCCTATCCCCACTTATATCCCCAGTCTCTCTCCATCCCCCCTATCCCCACTTACCTTCCCAGTCTCTCTCCATCCTCCTTATCCCCACTTACCTTTCCAGCCTCTCTCCATCCTCCCTACCCCCACTTACCTTCCCAGTCTCTCTCCATCCTCCCTATCCCCACTTACCTCTCCAGTCTCTTTCCTCTCTCCATTCTCCCTATTTCTACTTACCTCTCCCTCCATCCTCCCTATTCCTACTTACCTCTCCCATCTCTCCATGCTCCTTATTCCCGCTTACATTCCCAGTCTCTCTCCATCCTCCCTATCCCCACTCACCTCTCCAGTCTCTTTCCTCTCTCCATCTTCCCTATTCCTACTTACCTCTCCCTCCATCCTCCCTATCCCTACTTACCCTTTTCATCTCTCATTCCATCCTCCTATCCCCACTTACCTCTCCCATCTCTCTCCATCCTCCCTAACCCCACTTGCCTCTCTCCATACTCCTTATCCCTATTTACCTCCCCCATCTCTCTCTTCATTCTCCCTATCCCTACTTACCTCTCCTATCCTCCCTATCACCACTTACCTCACATCTCTTTTCTCTCCATCCTCCTTACCCCACTTACCTTTCCCATCTTTTCCTATCCCTACTTACCTTTCCCGTCTCTCTCCATCCTCCCTATCACTTACCTCCCATCTCTTTCTACTCCATCCTCCCTATCCCCACTTACCTCTTTCCATCCTCCTTATCCCAACTTACCTCTCCAGTCACTTTCCTCTCTCCATCCTCACTGTTCCTACTTACTTCTCTCTCTATCCTCCTTATCCCTGCGTACTTCTCTCCATCCTCTTTATCGCCACTAACCTCTCTAGTCTGATTTCTTTGGCACCTATTTCCACCCTCAAGCCCTAATTCATCTTTTCAGCCTCCATTCAGCTACACCACCAGCCTCTAAATATGCTCCACCCCCTTGTATGAGAGCAGCATGAAGCCATGCTTTAGGGGAGGAGCAATTTGTCACAGTATGTCTTTAAACTGAAAGAAGTCCCAGTGAAGAGGAGTTGCCCCTCCATAAGGGCAATTCAATAAAATACAAGTCAGTGGGACCCTCAGTACCTGAATGGAGGTGTGTCTCTCTGCTCTGTGGGAATAAGAAGGGATCTAGCAGTTACTCATATGGACACCACATTTGTTGCCATGGAGCTTAACATGTGGCATATTATGGGATTGTAAACTGCGGGATCCACAACAGACACTTTTCTCCTTTTTAAGGCAGTTTATTTACACACAGGGATGACCATTTCAGGATACAAAACAAATCATAAAAATAAATCCTGCCAACTGGGCTCTACCTTCACACATGAACAGTTCCCTTACTAAACTGGGCCCTTGTGGACTACCAGTAAGAAAACATATAAGTAGGGGTCACCCCTGTTCTCACATTTCTTCTGGGGGGATTGCTCAGCCTCCTGGCTTTTCTCAGTCAGACTCTGTGTCACTAGGTCTCACCTCTCTCAGCACCAAGTGGTACCCCCAGCCCCTCTGGTAGTTCCTCACACAGACAGTCTCCTTCCTGCTCTGAGAGACTCCCAACAGCCTCACTATAACTAAATACCTTTGCATAGGACAGCTTTCCTATGGAAGGTGTGCGCCAATCCGTGAGCTGGACTACTGGATCGGAGTATTTGGCCTGTTGTTTCCACAATACTCCAGGACCTGCCACCAAAGCCTTTAAACACCCTTCCTGGTGCCTACCTCTCCCACTATGGAGAACTTAAAGGGAAAACACATCTTTTCCCACATTGTTTTGGTCACTCTACCACAGGGATATACAGTATTTATGTAATAGAAGAATACACAAGAGCAGGAGGAATGGAAGTGCCCACCTTTCAAGACACCAACACCACCCCAAAGTTATCCCCTCCCCCAGTGCACTTGGGCTACTCTAGCAGCAATAACAAACAAGGGAAAGTTGTACTCACTACTCATTATTAAACCATTAGACAAGGGTGCAATGAGACTGTGACCACAAAATACATATAGACAAATACAAGATCTTCTGCACTCAACCCATTATCAATATATTAAGGACGTTGAGACATTTTATGCTTTAAGCTACTAAATATGCCTTACTCTTTGTTTGTCCATATATTGCAACATATTTAAGATGAAAAACTATGTAACTATGTCATCCCATATCTGGCCACTCCTGCACTCACACTCATCCCCTGGTCTGGCCCCTCCTGCACTTACACTCATCCCCTGGTCTGGCCACTCCTGCACTCACACTCATCCCCTGGTCTGGCCCGTCCTGCACTCACACTCATCCCCTGGTCTGACCCCTCCTGCACTCACACTCATCCCCTGGTCTGGCCTGTCCTGCACTCACACTCATCCCCTGGTCTGGCCCCTCCTGCACTCACACTCATCCCCTGGTCTGGCCCCTCCTGCACTCACACTCATCCCCTGGTCTGGCCTGTCCTGCACTCACACTCATCCCCTGGTCTGGCCCCTCCTGCACTCACACTCATCCCCTGGTCTGGCCTGTCCTGCACTCACACTCATCCCCTGGTCTGGCCCCTCCTGCACTCACACTCATCCCCTGGTCTGGCCTGTCCTGCACTCACACTCATCCCCTGGTCTGGCCTGTCCTGCACTCACACTCATTCCCTGGTCTGGCCATTCCTGCACTCACACTCATCCCCTGGTCTGGCCAGTCCTACGCTCAACTTTAATCTGATTCATCAAAAATCTATTGCTTTATTATATGCAGGACTGGCCATACCAGGGCATTGAGAACCTAATCATATTGATAATGGGTTGTGTACAGAGAGCCTATTGTATTTACTCTAGCAGCAGTGACATAAAGCAAAACACGTTCATTTCAAATGTTGCTTTCTTCATAAACTTTACTGTGACATGTTATGGGAAATCATATATTTAGTCAACTTTTTACAGCTCTTTGTATGACCAGTTTGTTTCTTTTCTGTATATGAGTGGGAGCTGCCATATTGTGTTTCTGATACAGTACAGTATGATGTTTCGTTTACGGGTGAGAGTTGCCATGTTCCCTTTAGGAGTGTGAGACCCAAGGATTGTGGCAGTACCTGGGAAGCATTTCCATTCATACACCTGAGGCACAAGCTGGGTTGAGAGAACACAAGAAGTTGTGAGATTCTGGTAGGAGTAGGCTGGGCAGCTACTCATATCTCTACTCATACTTAAATTGGGCACAGCGGGACCAGGATAAAAGTCACCCCCCTGGTGCCACACAAACACACGTTATTTTATTCTGCACAGAAATGAAAAGTGACAGCGAGGGGCAGGGCAGATACCCACATGGGAGGTGCAGGGATTGGAAGGTTCTTGTGTTTCCTGCCAAGGGTGGCTTTGGGTAGGACACAGTGTCTACATGATGGTCTCCAGCCCATTACCTGTGGTAGGAGGAGAAGGCGATGGCACTGATCAGCAGGGTGAATCCTCCCAGGCAAGCAGTGGCAGTACCAGTAAACAAGGAGGGGTACTGGAACTGGCAGTACCACAGCAGCATGACAATGAGGAAAAGAAGGGGCACCAATAGATTGCCCACATTCAGAGGCACATTAGCTTGATCAGCCCCCACCCCTGGCACAGATGCATGCTGGGAGATGTGGCAGTGTAAGACTGAGCCATCTCTCAGCTGCAGGGAGGACACCGTCTGTGAGTCGTCACGGAGAAGTTGACCCTGAAAAATAAGACGAACCCGCAGCTCCTGGCCTGGAAAATAAGTCCTAAAGGAAGAAACAAAGAGACACCAGGTAACAGCACAGAAAGGCAAAATACAAAGGGACAGAGTATCTCTGTAGGACAGACAATGTGAAGTATCAGGAGATCTCTGTAGGACAGACAGTGTGAAGGATCAGAAGATCTCTGTAGGACAGACAGTGTGAAGGATCAGGAGATCTCTGTAGGACAGACAGTGTGAAGGATCAGGAGATCTCTGTAGGACAGACAGTGTGAAGGATCAGGAGATCTCTGTAGGACAGACAGTGTGAAGGATCAGGAGATCTCTGTAGGACAGACAATATGATGTATCAGGAGATATCTATAAGGCAGACAGTATGAAGGATCAGAAGATCTCTGTAGGACAGACAGTGTGAAGGATCAGGAGATCTCTGTAGGACAGACAGTGTGAAGGATCAGGAGATCTCTGCAGGACAGACAATATGATGTATCAGGAGATATCTATAAAGCAGACAGTATGAAGGATCAGAAGACCTCTGTAGGACAGACAGTGTGAAGGATCAGGAGATCTCTGTAGGACAGACAGTGTGAAGGATCAGGAGATCTCTGTAGGACAGACAGTGTGAAGGATCAGGAGATCTCTGTAGGACAGACAATATGATGTATCAGGAGATCTCTGTATGACAGACAGTATGAAGTATCAGGAGATATCTATAAGGCAGACAGTATGAAGGATCAGAAGATCTCTGTAGGACAGACAGTGTGAAGGATCAGGAGATCTCTGTAGGACAGACAATATGATGTATCAGGAGATCTCTGTAGGACAGACAGTGTGAAGTATCAGGAGATATCTATAAGGCAGACAGTATGAAGGATCAGAAGATCTCTGTAGGACAGACAGTGTGAAGGATCAGGAGATCTCTGTAGGACAGACAATATGATGTATCAGGAGATCTCTGTAGGACAGACAATATGATGTATCAGGAGATCTCTGTAGGACAGACAGTGTGAAGGATCAGGAGATCTCTGTAGGACAGACAGTACAAAATATCAGGAGATCTCTGTAGGACAGACAGTATGAAGTATCAGGACATCTCTGTAGGACAGACAGTATGAAGGTCAGGAGATCTCTGTAGGACAAACAGTATGAAGGTCAGGAGATCTCTGTAGGACAGATAATATGATGTATCAGGAGATCTCTGTAGGACAGACAGTGTGAAGTATCAGGAGATATCTATAAGGCAGACAGTATGAAGGATCAGAAGATCTCTGTAGGACAGTGTGAAGGATCAGGAGATCTCTGTAGGACAGACAGTGTGAAGGATCAGGAGATCTCTGTGGGACAGACAGTACAAAATATCAGGAGATCTCTGTTGGACAGACAGTAGGACAGAGTGCAAAGGATCTACAGAGATCATCTGATCTTTCATACTGTATGTCTTACCGATATCTCCTGATTCTTCACACTGTCTGTCCTACAGAGATATCCTGGTCTCTCACACTGTCTGTCCTACAGAGATCTGATCCTTCACACTGTCTGTCCTACAGAGATCTCCTGATCCCTCATACTGTGAAGAATAAGGACATCTCTGTTGGACAGACAGTATGAAGGATCAGGAGATCTCTGTAGCACAGACAGTGTGAAAGATCAGGAAATCTCCACCTTGCACTGTAATATTTCTACCCCAAGCCCCTCCCACAGTACAGGCCTCCTGTCATTGTCCCAGCTGTAGATTTGCCCTGTTGTTGCCTCTCTTACCTCTTAATGTACATGATGGTATCAGACAGCCGCACAGTCACCAGCCGCTCCGTGTCATTCAGGAACTTCAGCCTCAGGTGTATTGTACCTGCCTCTTCTGCAGACTGGGCTGTGGTACCGTCACCGAGGCCTCTATACCTTAGTGATGAAGAGGCACCAGCTTGGGGATCTCTGCTACTCACAGTAAAGTTAGGGTGGGATTCACCATCAGGGGGCGAGTCTGCAGCAGCCCCAGTATATTCTACGGATCCCCCAGTACTCACAGTGGACCCAGAACTGGAAAAGGCCACTTCACTATGGGGAGTGGCACCAGCATTCTGGAATTCTCTGCTACTCTGCGTAGAGTCACTACTATCAACTGTCTCACTGTTGGGATCTGCATTTGTAAGAGTCTGGGAAGGACCAGGGTGAAAGTCCCTCTGGGAGTTACTTGAAGCTCCCCCTTGGGCTGGTTCCGGACGAATCCAATGTGTTGGTGCACGCTCAGTGGTGTGTGTAGATACCCATGCCAGCATAAGCACCATGAAAAACAGTACCAGCGCAAACAGGACTGTAACTTCATCCCCAACACCTTCTATGAGAGCCATGAATAGGTCACACTGTGGGGACAGAGAGTATGAAAATCAGTACTCACGGGAGTATCTGTAGGGGGCACAGTGTATGTACTAGAACTATACCGAAAATAATACTAATGCCAAACAACTTCCACTGCTCCAACTGCCCACCACAAGTACCGCTACCCAGACACTTCTCCTCCTGCTCTTATTTCCCTACCAGAAGTACCGGTACCCACATACTCCTGCTCTTATTAACCTATTAGATGTACCCAGACACTTCTCCTCCTGCTCTTATTAACCTATTATTATTAATGTATTATTATTATTATTAGAAGCACCAGACACTTCTCCTCCTGCTCTTATTAATCTATTATTATCCTATTATTATTATTAGAAGCATCAGACACTTCTCCTCTTGCTCTTATTAATCTATTATTATTATTATTAACCTATTATTAGAAGAATCAGACACTTCTCCTCTTGCTCTTATTCATCTATTATTATTATTAACCGTCCTATTATTATTATTAGAAGCACCAGACACTTCTCCTCCTGCTCTTATGAATCTATTATTATTATTATTATTAACCTATTATTATTAGAAGCAGCAGACATTACTAGTCCTGCTCATATTAACCTATTATTATTATCATTATTATTAGAAGCACCAGACACTTCTCCTGCTCTTATGAATCTATTATTATTATTAACCTATTGTTATTATTATTAGAAGCAGCAGACATTACTAGTCCTGCTCATATTAACCTATTATTATTATTATTAGAAGCATCAGACAGTTCTCCTGCTCTTATGAATCTATTATTAATGTATTATCATTATTATTAGAAGCAACATCAGACAGTCGCACAGGGGCGGGTTTAGTCTCAGGAGAGTGACAGTTGGGTCGGTGCAGTGACCCAGGGGCTGGGGTTGTTATTACAGAGCAGTATTAGTCGCTTCTAGTGACTGTAGCAAATATAAAAGAGTCGTGAGGTAAAACACAGGCCCAGGCCTAGTCACAGAGCAGCAGTATAAAGACAACGTTGCCCTGGGCCGGTACAGGCGATACTTACTATTACACGGCGCTAGGAGCTTGTGGAACGGAGTCACTTCCGGGTTCCTGGGGCCATTGGCTTTTCTTTTCCGGCGGATAATTCAATCATCGACTCCGCCGCCATTTTTTTTTGGGGCAGAGGCGGCAGTGCGCTGGTTAGAGCTTCGCGCAGTGTCGTTATTCACCGGCTTCTCTTCAGTTACCCTGCCGTTATCTCTTATTAATCAGACACTGACTCTCTGCCGCTGCCCGGGGTCCCCTGCCTCGTGTAAAGCCAATACAATGAACTGTATGAGATTCAGGGGCGTGTCCAGCGAACTTGTACTTCCTGCCTGACACGCTGTGGCCAATCAACTGCTGCAGTGGTCGCTCCGCCCTTCCCTGGATTCTCACTGTATTATAGAATGGCCAGTTCTAAGCAACTTTGCAATTGGTCTTCATTGTTTTCATTTTATAGATTTTGAATTATTTGCCACCTTTTCTTGACTCTTTAGAGCTTTCTTATGGGGATCACTTCTTAAAACAGAAACTTCATATACAGTGTTACATGCACATCCCAGGCTCAACTCAAACCCCAAGAGCCCCTCCCATGCACAACCCAAACCCCACGGGCCCCTCCCATGCTCAACCCAAACCCCACGGCCCCTCCCATGCACAACCCAAACCCCACGGGCCTCTCCCATGCACAACCCAAACCCCACGGGCCTCTCCCATGCACAACCCAAACCCTACGGGCCCATCACATGCACAACTCATACCCCAAAGGCCCCTCCCATGCACAACCCAAACCCCCACGGGTCCATCCCATGCACAACCCAAACCCCACGGGACCCTCCCATGCACAACCCAAACACCATGAGCCCATTAAATGCACAATTCAACCCCCCATGGGCCTATCCAATGCTCAACCCAAACCCCACGGGCCCCTCCCATGCACAACCCAAACCCCACGAGCCCATCACATGCTCAACCCAAACCCCATGGGCCCCTCCCATGCACAACCCTAACCCCACGGGCCCCTCCCATGCACAACCCAAACCCCAAGAGCCCATTAAATGTACAATTCAAACCCCACGGGTGTATCCCATGCTCAACCCAAACCCCATGGGCCCCTCCCATGCACAACCCTAACCCCACGGGCCAATTCCATACAAAACCCAAACCCCACGGGCCCCTCCCATGCACAACCCAAAACCCATGGGAACATCCCATGCACAACCCAAACCCCATGGGCCCATCCCATGCACAACCCAAACCCCACTGGCCCATCCCATGCAGAACCCTGACCCCACGGGACCATCCCATGCACAACCCTAACCCCACGGGCCCATCCCATGCACAACTCAAGCCCAACCGGCCCATCCCATGCACAACCCTAACCTCACGGGCCCATCCCATGCAGAACTCAAACCCCACCGGCCCCTCCCATGCACAACTCAAACTCCACGGGCCCCTCCCATGCACAACTCAAACCCCACTGTCCCATTCCATGCACAACTGAAACCCCACGGGCCCATCCCATGCACAACTCAAACCCAACCGGCCCATCCCATGCACAACTCAAACCCCACGGGCCCATCCCAGTCACAACCCTAACCCCACGGGCCCATCCCATGCACAACCCAAACCCCACGAGCCCATTAAATGCACAATTCAAGCCCCACGGGCCTATCCCATGCTCAACCCAAACCCCACGGGCCCCTCCCATGCACAACCCAAACCCCACAAGCCCATCACATGCAGAACTCAAACCCCACGGGCCCATGCCATGCACAACCAAAACCCCATGGGGCCCCTCCCATGCACAACCCAAACCCCACGAGCCCATTAAATGCACAATTCAAGCCCCACGGGCCCATCCCATGCACAACTCAAACCCAACGGGCCAATACCATGCACAACCCTAACCCTACGAGCCCATCCTAGACACAACCCTAACCCCACAGGCCCCTCCCATGCACAACCCAAACCCCACGGGCCCATCCCATGCACAAATCAAACCCCACGGCCCATCCCATGCACAACCCAAACCCGAAGGGCCCATCCCATGGACAACCTAAACCCCATGGGCCCCTCCCATGCACAACCCAAACGCTATGGGCCCCTCCATGCTTTGGATCAGTGCAGAACAGTGCAGCCCTATTGCTGTGACAGCGAGGGAATTCTCTATGGATGTTATAGAATGGACATCTCCTGCACCAAATACTCCTGCAGCTCATAGTGAAAGTCAAGTTAGAAGGAGACTCGGTTCAATCTGCTGATAAAGCCTGTGCTACGTGTATCCTTACTATCTTTAATAGCCAGTGAGGGGGACCCTGGCCATGTTGTGCCTGAAAGGGGGCTTTAACTGAATAACTATGAGGAACACTGCACTTGTAGTGTATGGAAGCCGCGCATGTAATACAATGTCACGCTGCACCCCCTCTTGTAAATGGTTATTGTACATCCTGAGCCCCAGCCCTAAGCAAACAGCACAGGTAATCCCTACAGGTTGTAAACTCCCCGAGATAAGATATAGAATCACATGTCATAAACTCCTCCATAATCAGTGGGGGATATACTGTACAGCTGGGGGACAGGCTGAGGATTGGGGGATATAATATTGGGGGACAGGCTGAGGATTGGGGGACCTAATATTTGGGGACAAGCTGAGGATTGGGGGATATAATATTGTGGGACAGGCTGAGGATTGGGTGACATAATATTGGGGGACAAGCTGAGGATTGGGGGATATAATATTGTGGGACAGGCTGAGGATTGGGTGACATAATATTTGGGGACAAGCTGAGGATTGGGGGATATAATATTGTGGGACAGGCTGAGGATTGGGTGACATAATATTGGGGGACAAGCTGAGGATTGGGGGATATAATATTGGGTTATATAATATTTGGGGCAGAGGCGGCAGTGCGCTGGTTAGAGCTTCGCGCAGTGTCGTTATTCACCGGCTTCTCTTCAGTTACCCTGCCGTTATCTCTTATTAATCAGACACTGACTCTCTGCCGCTGCCCGGGGTCCCCTGCCTCGTGTAAAGCCAATACAATGAACTGCATGAGATTCAGGGGCGTGTCCAGCGAACTTGTACTTCCTGCCTGACACGCTGTGGCCAATCAACTGCTGCAGTGGTCGCTCCGCCCTTCCCTGGATTCTCACTGTATTATAGAATGGCCAGTTCTAAGCAACTTTGCAATTGGTCTTCATTGTTTTCATTTTATAGATTTTGAATTATTTGCCACCTTTTCTTGACTCTTTAGAGCTTTCTTATGGGGATCACTTCTTAAAACAGAAACTTCATATACAGTGTTACATGCACATCCCAGGCTCAACTCAAACCCCAAGAGCCCCTCCCATGCACAACCCAAACCCCACGGGCCCCTCCCATGCTCAACCCAAACCCCACGGCCCCTCCCATGCACAACCCAAACCCCACGGGCCTCTCCCATGCACAACCGAAACCCTACGGGCCCATCACATGCACAACTCATACCCCACAGGCCCCTCCCATGCACAACCCAAACCCCACGGGTCCATCCCATGCACAACCCAAACCCCACGGGACCCTCCCATGCACAACCCAAACCCCATGAGCCCATTAAATGCACAATTCAACCCCCCATGGGCCTATCCAATGCTCAACCCAAACCCCACGGGCCCCTCCCATGCACAACCCAAACCCCACGAGCCCATCACATGCTCAACCCAAACCCCATGGGCCCCTCCCATGCACAACCCTAACCCCACGGGCCCCTCCCATGCACAACCCAAACCCCAAGAGCCCATTAAATGTACAATTCAAACCCCACGGGTCTATCCCATGCTCAACCCAAACCCCATGGGCCCCTCCCATGCACAACCCTAACCCCACGGGCCAATTCCATACAAAACCCAAACCCCACGGGCCCCTCCCATGCACAACCCAAAACCCATGGGAACATCCCATGCACAACCCAAACCCCATGGGCCCATCCCATGCACAACCCAAACCCCACTGGCCCATCCCATGCAGAACCCTGACCCCACGGGACCATCCCATGCACAACCCTGACCCCACGGGCCCATCCCATGCACAACCCTGACCCCACGGGCCCATCCCATGCAGAACTCAAACCCCACCGGCCCCTTCCATGCACAACTAAAACTCCACGGGCCCCTCCCATGCACAACTCAAACCCCACTGTCCCATTCCATGCACAACTGAAACCCCACGGGCCCATCCCATGCACAACTCAAACCCAACCGGCCCATCCCATGCACAACTCAAACCCCACGGGCCCATCCCAGTCACAACCCTAACCCCACGGGCCCATCCCATGCACAACCCAAACCCCACAAGCCCATTCAATGCACAATTCAAGGCCCACGGGCCTATCCCATGCTCAACCCAAAACCCATGGGCCCCTCCCATGCACAACCCAAACCCCACGAGCCCATCACATGCAGAACTCAAACCCCACGGGCCCATCCCATGCACAACCGAAACCCCATGGGGCCCCTCCCATGCACAACCCAAACCCCACGAGCCCATTAAATGCACAATTCAAGCCCCACGAGCCCATTAAATGCACAATTCAAGCCCCACGGGCCCATCCCATGCACAACTCAAACCCAACGGGCCAATACCATGCACAACCCTAACCCTACGAGCCCATCCCAGACACAACCCTAACCCCACGGGCCCCTCCCATGCACAACCCAAACCCCACGGGCCCATCCCATGCACAACTCAAACCCCACGGCCCATCCCATGCACAACCCAAACCCGAAGGGCCCATCCCATGGACAACCTAAACCCCATGGGCCCCTCCCATGCACAACCCAAACGCCATGGGCCCCTCCATGCTTTGGATCAGTGCAGAACAGTGCAGCCCTATTACTGTGACAGCGAGGGAATTCTCTATGGATGTTATAGAATGGACATCTCCTGCACCAAATAAACCTGCAGCTCATAGTGAAAGTCAAGTTAGAAGGAGACTCGGCTCAATCTGCTGATAAAGCCTGTGCTACGTGTATCCTTATTATCTTTAATAGCCAGTGAGGGGGACCCTGGCCATGTTGTGCCTGAAAGGGGGCTTTAACTGAATAACTATGAGGAACTCTGCACTTGTAGTGTATGGAAGCCGCGCATGTAATACAATGTCACGCTGCACCCCCTCTTGTAAATGGTTATTGTACATCCTGAGCCCCAGCCCTAAGCAAACAGCACAGGTAATCCCTACAGGTTGTAAACTCCCCGAGATAAGATATAGAATCACATGTCATAAACTCCTCCATAATCAGTGGGTGATATACTGTACAGCTGGGGGACAGGCTGAGGATTGGGGGATATAATATTGGGGGACAGGCTGAGGATTGGGGGACAAGCTGAGGATTGGGGGATATAATATTGTGGGGACAGGCTGAATATTGGGGGATATAATTTGGGGGGACAGGATGATGTGTTGACAAGCAGTCGCCATATTGGTGTCCCACTTGTCTTGTTTAAGATCAGACCGGAAGTGTTGGGCGGTATCGGAAGTAGGCTGTGAGTGACGCAGGAGTGCGTGTGCGCGCGCTGAGTGAATGAGTGGGAGTGCGCGCTCCTGAGTCCCCGTTCCGTTATTCTCCGGCTCAGACTGACAGGGACCGGCGGAACCAGCCCCGGGGCCCTCAATATCAGCCCCGGCTCCTGCTCTCCCCGTGCCTGAGCCCCCTGTGTCCCCCGCTGCTCCCTATTCTCCTCAGCACCCCCAGAGCCAGTATTGAGCCCCCATTCCCTGTGTGTGTGGGGGAGGGCCCAGTCTTGATCCCATTGTCGCTGTTTATTTAGTGACCCCAGTGTCCCCCACATGTTGCACCCCCAGACTTGTCATTTCTACTGCTGAGCCCCCCCCACCATGAACTTCCCCCCTCCTGGTCTCACGGGGAGCCCCCAGTCCTCCCTCAGCTCCCAGGTGTCTGTCTGTCCCTCCTCAGTCTCCTCCCAGTTTGGTTCCCCCTCAGGTCCGGCCCCCCCTGCAGCCTCCCCCTCCCCCTATGTCCTGCCCAACTCTGTGGCCATTCGGGGGGAGATCCAGCGCTTTGAGTCAGTGCACCCCAATATCTATGCCATCTATGATCTGATAGAGAGAGTCGATGACCTGGGGCTTCAGAACCAAATCCGAGAGCACGTCATTTCCATTGAGGGTGAGTATTAGTTCTGCCCCCCTGTACCCCCCAATCACATGCACCCACCCCTGTATAGTAAGGATAATGGCACCTTATATTGGCCCTTGGGAGGTGCATATGTACCTGTCATTCCTAGTAGGGGGTTTAGCATATTATAAGGATTATGGGTCCTGGACCTTGGGAGGTGGATATGTACCTGTCATTCGTAGTAGGGGTTTTAGCAAATTATAAGGATTATGGGTCCTGGACCTTGGGAAGTGGATATGTACCTGTCATTCCTAGTAGGGGGTTTAGCATATTATAAGGATTATGGGTCTTGGACCTTGGTAGGTGGATATGTACCTGTCATTCCTAGTAGGGGGTTTAGCATATTATAAGGATTATGGGTCTTGGACCTTGGTAGGTGGATATGTACCTGTCATTCCTAGTAGGGGGTTTATTATATTATAAGGATTATGGGTCTTGGACCTTGGGAGGTGGATATGTACCTGTCATTCCTAGTAGGGGGTTTATCATATTATAAGGATTATGGGTCTTGGACCTTGGGAGGTGGATATGTACCTGTCATTCCTAGTAGGGGGTTTAGCATATTATAAGGATTATGGGTCCTGGACCTTGGGAGGAGGATGAGTACTAGTTTATCACTGGTAGGGTTTTCTAGAGTACAGTAAGGATTATGGGTCTGTACCTTGGCCCTTGGGAGGTTGAGTTGCACTAGTCATTCGTATTAGGGGGTTTTAAGCAAACACAGTATTTTGGGACTGCATCTTGGCCTTTTGGGAAGTTGAGATAGACTAATTTCCTTGTAGGGTTTTTTTACATACAGTAAGGATTATGCGGTGGGACCATGGGAAGATGAGATGCACTAGTTAATACCTTGTAGGGGTTTTATCATACAGTAAGCATTATGGGACTTTATATTTAGCCTTGGGATGGGTGCACTAGTCAATTTCTTGTAAGTGGGATTTGGAATACAGTAAGGATTATGGAACTATGTGAAAATGCAGTGGCAGTTTGTTACAAGGGGTTTTGAGGTCCTGTCAGGATTATGGGGGTTTGAAGGCCACTAAGGATTAGGAAACTGTATTTTAGCCCTAGGAATTTAGAGTCAACTCTTCCTAGAGGTTTTGGAAGATTATGGGGGTATGGGGTAAACATGAGGTTTGGCAATTGATTGCTGTCAGAATCCTTATAGTATTTCAAATCCTGCTACTGTGGTTTAGCTCTTGTGATGCAGACGTGCACTATTCCACATGGGTGGATTTTTTGGGGGCTTGGGGAGCAAAGCAACATCAATTAATTTCCTTACAATAGACAGGATGGGGATACGTAATCTCTCATTCAGAATAGTGGGAACTGAGATTTTCCAGATAAGTAATCTTTCCATAATTTGGATTAGTATATCTGAAGTCTATTAAAAATCACATAGATATTAAAGAGACCCAAAAGGATTGTTTTTCAACCAATATAGATTCAAGCAGCATAGTTAGGCATCAAGTACAATGTACTGTTTTATTTTTACAGAAAAAAGTAAATAGTTTTAACATTTTTGGATTATTTTATTAAATTCACTCCATGGGAGATGGCTACCCGTAATTTGGAGCTCTCTGGATAAACAATCCCATCTTTATTATACATGATAAAATGTAGCCCTGTATTTATCTGCATTGTGTTCTTGGGTATTATACATGGAATTACATTGTATTTATCTGCTGTGTGTCCTGGGGTATTATACATGGAATTGGCCCTGTATTTATCTGCTATGTGTTCTGGGGTATTATACATGGAATTGGCCCTGTATTTATCTGCTGTGTGTTCTGGGGTATTATACATGGAATTGTCACTGTATTTATCTGCTGTGTGTTCTGGGGTATTATACATGGAATTGGCACTGTATTTGTCTGCTATGTGTTCTGGGGTATTATACATGGAATTGGCACTGTATTTATCTGCTATGTGTTCTGGGGTATTATACATAGAATTGGCTCTGTATTTATCTGCTGTGTGTTCTGGGGTATTATACATGGAATTGGCACTGTATTTATCTGCTGTGTGTTCTGGGGTATTATACATGGAATTGACACTGTATTTATCTGCTGTGTGTTCTGGGGTATTATACATGGAATTGGCACTGTATTTATCTGCTGTGTGTTCTGGGGTATTATACATGGAATTGGCACTGTATTTATCTGCTGTGTGTTCTGGGGTATTATATATGGAATTGCATTGTATTTATCTGCTATGTGTTCTGGGGTATTATACATAGAATTGGCTCTGTATTGATCTGCTGTGTGTTCTGGGGTATTATATATGGAATTAGCCCTGTATTTATCTGCTGTGTGTTCTGGGGTATTATACGTGGAATTGGCTCTGTATTTATCCTGCGGTGTGTTTTTGGGTATTATACATGGAATTCACTCTGTATTTATCTGCTATGTGTTCTGGGGTATTATACATGGAATTGGCTCTGTATTTATCTGCTGTGTGTTCTGGGGTATTATACATGGAATTGGCTCTGTATTTATCTGCTGTGTGTTTTGGAGTATTTTACGTGGAATTGCATTGTATTTATCTGCTATTTGTTCTGGGGTATTATACATGGAATTGGCTCTGTATTTATCCTGCGGTGTGTTTTGGGGTATTATACATGGAATTGCATTGTATTTATCTGCTGTGTGTTCTGGGGTATTATACATGGAATTGCATTGTATTTATCTGCTATGTGTTCTGGGGTATTATACATGGAATTGGCACTGTATTTATCTGCTATGTGTTCTGGGGTATTATACATAGAATTGGCTCTGTATTTATCTGCTGTGTGTTCTGGGGTATTATACATGGAATTGGCACTGTATTTATCTGCTGTGTGTTCTGGGGTATTATACATGGAATTGACACTGTATTTATCTGCTGTGTGTTCTGGGGTATTATACATGGAATTGGCACTGTATTTATCTGCTGTGTGTTCTGGGGTATTATACATGGAATTGGCACTGTATTTATCTGCTGTGTGTTCTGGGGTATTATACATGGAATTGGCACTGTATTTATCTGCTGTGTGTTCTGGGGTATTATATATGGAATTGCATTGTATTTATCTGCTATGTGTTCTGGGGTATTATACATAGAATTGGCTCTGTATTGATCTGCTGTGTGTTCTGGGGTATTATATATGGAATTAGCCCTGTATTTATCTGCTGTGTGTTCTGGGGTATTATACGTGGAATTGGCTCTGTAATTGGTTCTGTATTTATCCTGCGGTGTGTTTTTGGGTATTATACATGGAATTCACTCTGTATTTATCTGCTGTGTGTTCTGGGGTATTATACATGGAATTGGCTCTGTATTTATCTGCTGTGTGTTCTGGGGTATTATACATGGAATTGGCTCTGTATTTATCCTGCGGTGTGTTCTGGGGTATTATACATGGAATTGCATTGTATTTATCTGCTGTGTGTTCTGGGGTATTATACATGGAATTGCATTGTATTTATCTGCTATGTGTTCTGGGGTATTATACATGGAATTGCATTGTATTTATCTGCTATGTGTTCTGGGGTATTATACATAGAATTGGCTCTGTATTGATCTGCTGTGTGTTCTGGGGTATTATATATGGAATTAGCCCTGTATTTATCTGCTGTGTGTTCTGGGGTATTATACGTGGAATTGGCTCTGTATTTATCCTGCGGTGTGTTTTTGGGTATTATACATGGAATTGCACTGTATTTATCTGCTGTGTGTTCTGGGGTATTATACATGGAATTGCATTGTATTTATCTGCTATGTGTTCTGGGGTATTATACATGGAATTGACACTATTTATCTGCTGTGTGTTCTGGGGTATTATACATGGAATTGCATTGTATTTATCTGCTATGTGTTCTGGGGTATTATACATAGAATTGGCTCTGTATTGATCTGCTGTGTGTTCTGGGGTATTATATATGGAATTAGCCCTGTATTTATCTGCTGTGTGTTCTGGGGTATTATACGTGGAATTGGCTCTGTATTTATCTGCTTTCTGTTATGGGGTATAAAACAAGGAACTGGACCTGGCTATCTTCTAAAAATGTCAAAATGTACTAGGCAATTCCTTGAATTTCGGAAAAGATAAAGGGATGCACCTTGAGATTCGTATGATTTTCGGATCATGTGTGGAGAGTGCCGACAGCTTGCGTCCGGCGGAGATTTGTCGTTTGGTCGATCGGTCAGGTTTGATTTTGACCCGACCGATCCCGCCGGAGACCATTGCACATCGTAATTGGATCATTCGGCCATACGGCCGAACAATTAGATTACCCCTGATATAGCCATGCTCGTTTATGGCATATCGGGGAAAGATCCGCTCGTTTGGCGATGCACTAGGCAGTGAGGATTTGCCCCAAGGAGACAGAGATTTACTAGGCCAGGGGTCCCCAACCTTTTTTTACCTGGGAGCCACATTCAAATGTAAAAAGAGTTGGGGAGCAACACAAACATGAAAAAGTCCCTTGGGTGCCAAATAAGGGCTGTGATTGCCTATTTTGTAGCCCCTATGTTGACAGGCAGCCAACAAGGGGATCTACTTGGCACTATACATAGTTTTTATGCAATTAAAACTTGCTTTCAAGCTTAAAATCCAAAAATAAGCACATGCTTTGAGGACCCTGAGAGCAACATCCAAGGGGTTGGAGAGCAACATTTGGGGATCACTGCACTAGGCGGTAAGGATTTGCCCCAAGGAGACAGATCTGCAGTAGGCAGTGAGGATTTGCCCCAAGGAGACAGATGCACTAGGCAGTAAGGATTTGCCCCAAGGAGACAGAGATGCACTAGGCAGTAAGGATTTGCCCCAAGGAGACAGATATGCAGTAGGCAGTAAGGATTTGCCCCAAGGAGACAGATGCACTAGGCAGTAAGGATTTGCCCCAAGGAGACAGATGCACTAGGCAGTAAGGATTTGCCCCAAGGAGACAGAGATGCACTAGGCAGTAAGGATTTGCCCCAAATAGACAGATGCACTAGTCAGTAAGGATTTGCCCCAAGGAGACAGAGATGCACTAGGCAGTAAGGATTTGCCCCAAGGAGACAGAGATGCACTAGGCAGTAAGGATTTGCCCCAAGGAGACAGAGATGCACTAGGCAGTGAGGATTTGCCCCAAGGAGACAGAGATGCACTAGGCAGTAAGGATTTGCCCCAAGGAGACAGAGATGCACTAGACAGTTCTATGACTCCTGGAAAAAAACCCTTTCCATTACCCCTTTTAGTGAGCTTCTCAAATGGCACATATAGGAAAGTGAGTGTGTATGGCAGCAGTTACTGGGGTGTTTGCCATTGTTTAGTTTATTTTAAGCACTTTTACTACAGTTAGGCTTGGGTGTTGTGCCCCCAAAATTCCTGACTTTCTCGTCGGCTGGTGGGAATAAAGGATGCAGGTGGGAGACGGGTGAATAATGATACTGGCTCTGCAGGGAGTTACTGAGCTAAATGTTGGGGCATCAGCATGTCTGACAAACAAGGTTCAGAGCCGCAGTGGCCTCGTTTTATACAGATCTCTAATGAGAAGCAAGAAAGATCCTTATGCAGTGTTTCCACCTACCAGAAACTTCCAGAGGCCTGTGCTTTCTATGGGGAAATAAAATGATGCTGCACCCCAGTAGAGGAAGCTTTGTATCTTTTCTCTCTATATCCATCCAAGGTGTCTTTTGCTAGAAATGTCCTCACTCTCTTGCCTTACTGATCTTCTCTTTTCATACTCTTATAGGCCGTATTCTGTCACCTGACACTTCCAGAATTCCAGTCACCTGCCAATTAGTCTGTGTCATACTGGTTCTGTCCCGATAGCGCTTCTGTAATACGGAGATACTGGTTCTGTCCCGATAGGGCTTCTGTAATACAGAGATACTGGTTCTGTCCCGATAGCTCCTCTGTAATACTGAGATACTTGTTCTGTCCTGATAGCTCCTCTGTAATACTGAGATACTGGTTCTGTCCCGATAGCTCCTCTGTAATACTGGGATACTGGTTCTGTCCCGATAGCTCCTCTGTAATACTGGGATACTGGTTCTGTCCCGATAGCTCCTCTGTAATACTGGGATACTGGTTTTGTCCCGATAGCTCCTCTGTAATACTGAGATACTGGTTCTGTCCCGATAACACTTCTGTAATACCTAGATACTGGTTCTGTCCTGATAGCTCCTCTGTAATACGGGGATACTGGTTCTGTCCCTATAATACTTCTGTAATACCAAGATACTGGTTCTGTCCCGATAGCTCCTCTGTAATACGGGGATACTGGTTCTGTCCTGATAGCTCCTCTGTAATACTGAGATACTGGTTCTGTCCCGATAGAGCTTCTGTAATACTAACATACTGGTTCTGTCCCGATAGCTCCTCTGTAATACGGGGATACTGGTTCTGTCCTGATAGCTCCTCTGTAATAGGGAGATACTAGTTCTGTCCCAATAGAGCTTCTGTAATACTAACATACTGGTTCTGTCCCGATAGCGCTTCTGTAATACTGAGATACTGGTTCTATCCCGATAGCTCCTCTGTAATACTGAGATACTGGTTCTGTCCCGATAGCGCTTCTGTAATACTGAGATACTGGTTCTATCCCGATAGCTCCTCTGTAAAACTGAGATACAGGTTCTGTCTGATAGCGCTTCTGTAATACTGAGATACTGGTTCTGTCCCGATAGCTCCTCTGTAATACTGATATACTGGTTCTGTCCCGATAGGGCTTCTGTAAAACTGTTCTGTCCCGATAGCGCTTCTGTAATACTGAGATACTGTTTCTGTCCCGATAGCTCCTCTGTAATACTGAGATACTGGTTCTGTCCCGATAGGGCTTCTGTAAAACTGAGATACTGGTTCTGTCCTGATAGTGCTTCTGTAATACAGAGATACTGGTTCTGTCCCGATAGGGCTTCTGTAAAACTGAGATACTGGTTCTGTCCCGATAGGGCTTCTGTAAAACTGAGATACTGGTTCTGTCCCGATAGCTCCTCTGTAATACTGAGATACTGGTTCTGTCCCGATAGCTCCTCTGTAATACTGAGATACTGGTTCTGTCCCGATAGCTCCTCTGTAATACTAACATACTGGTTCTGTCCCGATAGGGCTTCTGTAAAACTGAGATACTGGTTCTGTCCCGATAGCTCCTCTGTAATACTGATATACTGGTTCTGTCCCAATAGCTCCTCTGTAATACTAACATACTGGTTCTGTCCCGATAGGGCTTCTGTAAAACTGAGATACTGGTTCTGTCCCGATAGCTCCTCTGTAATACTGAGATACTGGTTCTGTCCCGATAGCTCCTCTGTAATACTGAGATACTGGTTCTGTCCCAATAGCTCCTCTGTAATACTGATATACTGGTTCTGTCCCGATAGGGCTTCTGTAATACTGAGATACTGGTTATGGCCTGATAGCTCCTCTGTAATACTGATATACTGGTTCTGTCCCGATAGGGCTTCTGTAAAACTGAGATACTGGCTCTGTCCCGATAGCTCCTTTGTAATACTGAGATACTGGTATCAATGGGTACAGTACTGGGGTCTCACACTTATTGATATCATTGGGTACAGTACTGGGGTCTCACACTTATTGATATCATTGGGTTCAGTACTGGGGTCTCACACTTATTGATATCATTGGGTACAGTACTGGGGGTCTCACACTTATTGATATCATTGGGTACAGTACTGGGGTCTCACACTTATTGATATCATTGGGTACAGTACTGGGGTCTCACACTTATTGATATCATTAGGTACAGTACTGGGGTCTCACACTTATTGATATCATTGGGTACAGTACTGGGGGTCTCACACTTATTGATATCATTGGGTACAGTACTGGGGTCTCACTTATTGATATCATTGGGTACAGTACTGGGGGTCTCACACTTATTGATATCATTGGGTACAGTACTGGGGTCTCACACTTATTGATATCATTGGGTACAGTACTGGGGTCTCACACTTATTGATATCATTGGGTACAGTGCTGGGGTCTCACACTTATTGATATCATTGGGTACAGTACTGGGGTCTCACACTTATTGATATCATTGGGTACAGTACTGGGGTCTCACACTTATTGATATCATTGGGTACAATACTGGGGGTCTCACACTTATTGATATCATTGGGTACAGTACTGGGGGTCTCACACTTATTGATATCATTGGGTACAGTATTGGGGTCTCACACTTATTGATATCATTGGGTACAGTACTGGGGTCTCACACTTATTGATATCATTGGGTACAGTATTGGGGTCTCACACTTATTGATATCATTGGGTACAGTACTGGGGGTATCACACTTATTGATATCAATGGGTACAGTAGTGGGGTATCACACTTATTGATATCAATGGGTACAGTAGTGGGGTCTCACACTTATTGATATCATTGGGTACAGTACTGGGGTCTCACACTTATTGATATCATTGGGTACAGTACTGGGGTCTCACACTTATTGATATCATTGGGTACAGTACTGGGGTCTCACACTTATTGATATCATTGGGTACAGTATTGGGGTCTCACACTTATTGATATCATTGGGTACAGTACTGGGGGTCTCACACTTATTGATATCAATGGGTACAGTAGTGGGGGTCTCACACTTATTGATATCAATGGGTACAGTAGTGGGGTCTCACACTTATTGATATCATTGGGTACAGTACTGGGGTCTCACACTTATTGATATCATTGGGTACAGTACTGGGGTCTCACACTTATTGATATCATTGGGTACAGTACTGGGGTCTCACACTTATTGATATCATTGGGTACAGTACTGGGGTCTCACACTTATTGATATCATTGGGTACAGTACTGGGGTCTCACACTTATTGATATCATTGGGTACAGTACTGGGGGGTCTCACACTTATTGATATCATTGGGTACAGTACTGGGGGGTCTCACACTTATTGATATCATTGGGTACAGTACTGGGGGGTCTCACACTTATTGATATCATTGGGTACAGTACTGGGGTCTCACACGTATTGATATCATTGGGTACAGTACTGGGGTCTCACACGTATTGATATCATTGGGTACAGTACTGGGGTCTCACACTTATTGATATCAATGGGTACAGTACTGGGGATCTCACACTTATTGATATCATTGGGTACAGTACTGGGGTCTCACACTTATTGATATCATTGGGTACAGTACTGGGGGTCTCACACTTATTGATATCAATGGGTACAGTACTGGGGTCTCACACTTATTGATATCATTGGGTACAGTACTGGGGGTCTCACACTTATTGATATCATTGGGTACAGTACTGGGGGTCTCACACTTATTGATATCATTGGGTACAGTACTGGGGTCTCACACTTATTGATATCATTGGGTACAGTACTGGGGGTCTCACACTTATTGATATCATTGGGTACAGTACTGGGGGTCTCACACTTATTGATATCAACGGGTACAGTACTGGGGGTCTCACACTTATTGATATCATTGGGTACAGTACTGGGGGTCTCACACTTATTGATATCAATGGGTACAGTACTGGGGGTCTCACACTTATTGATATCAACGGGTACAGTAGTGGGGTCTCACTTATTGATATCATTGGGTACAGTACTGGGGGTCTCACACTTATTGATATCATTGGGTACAGTACTGGGGTCTCACACTTATTGATATCATTGGGTACAGTACTGGGGGCGTCACACTTATTGATATCAATGGGTACAGTACTGGGGTTTCACACTTATTGATATCAATGGGTACAGTACTGGGGGTCTCACACTTATTGATATCAATGGGTACAGTACTGGGGTCTCACACTTATTGATATCAATGGGTACTGTTCTCTGTGTTCAGGGTGTAGCCCACAGACTGCGTTGGGGGGTCCTTAGAAATGAAAGAATAACAAGCTTGAGATCTATATATCTATAGATCTGTATATATATACATACATACAGTACTGGTACAACAGTGGGGCACAGATTCCTCGTACTTGTGTTGCACGTGTCTTTGCTTTCTGGCACTAAACGCCTTCATCTCGGCAGTCTGTCATAGTGTTCCTTGTTCAGTTTCCATGGTAACGGCTCCTTTGTACTGCGGGGGGGGGCTTGTGTTGTTTATGTTGTTGACATACGTTATGTGGGGTCTTACTCAGCATTTGATATTTGGGGCTGTGGGTCAGGGGCACTGCTCATAGTACTTGCTATTTGCCTATGTTTCTGCTGCAACCCGTCTCATAGAGGGGCCACATACACAGATATAATGCCCCCAAGCTGCCGTCTTCCTTTACTGCCTAATGTCTCCTACTTGCACAGATCTCTATACTCTATACTGCATGTGTATATACACCCCACGTATGTACACTCACTGCCAGTTTCCCTAAAGTCCTGCCCTGCTTTATGGCAGCTGAGATTCTAGCTATCTGTATAACAGAGCATTCTGTCCCAGTGGCTGCACAGATCCTA